>NW_024070194.1:37751984-37972553 GCF_014754425.2 Oryx dammah | reverse complement strand
TATGAAATGGATAATCACGCTCTCTCTCTCTCTCTATATATATATATATATATATATATATGAGGGTATATTATTCAGCAGTAAAAAGGGATGATCTGTCTAGCCATGTAGATATATGAATGAATCCGAAATGCACAATACTGAGTGTGAGAAACCAGTCTAAAAAGGCTACATACTGCATGAAGCCATTGACAGGGCTTTCTGTAAAAGGCACCACTATAGAGACGGTAAAATGGTCTTCGGTTGCCAGGTGTTTACTGGGGTGATGGGTGGTTGGTAATGCAGAGGGATTTTTTCAGGATGGTGAAACTATTACGTGTTATACTGCAATGGTGGAGAAATTACAAGAGGCATTTGGCAAACCCCATAAAATTTACACACAAAAAGAACACCTCAAAGTATGCAAATTAAGAAACTGCAAATTTAAGCTGTCAAGGATCCCTGGGTGGAAAACAGAATGTGACAAAACAGTTAACTGTGTTACAGATGTGAGACAATCTCACCAACCAGGACAGGTGGTAGGGTGGAGGGTGGTGAAAAATGCTGACCATCTAGTCAAAGCTATGGTTTTTCCAGCAGTCATGTATGGATGTGAGAGCTGGACTATAAAGAAAGCTGAGTGCTGAAGAATTGATGCTTTTGAACTGTGGCGTTGGAGAAGACTCTTGAGAGTCCCTTGGACTGCAAGGATCCAACCAGTCCATCCTAAAGGAAATCAGTCCTGAATATTCATCAGAAGGACTGATGCTGAAGCTGAAACTCCAATACTCTGGCCACTTGATGTGAAGAACCAACTCACTGGAAAAGACCCTAATGCTGGGAAAGATTGAAGGTGGGAGGAAAAGGGGACAACAGAGAATGAGACTGTTGGATGGCACCACTGACTCAATGGACATGAGTTTGAGTAAGCTCCGGGAGTTGGTGATGGACAGGGAAGCCTGGTGTGCTGAAGTCCATGGGGTTGCAAAGAGTTTGACCCCACTGAGCAACTGAACTGAACTGTACTGAAGTCAACTGGAAATGTGTGGAATCTAAGACTAAATGCAAAAAAAAAAAAAAAAAAAAAAAAACCCTGCACATAATCAAGGTACTCTAGGTGATAAGGTTGTTCCGCACAGAAGTACCAGTAAGAAATTCTGAAACCATTACATATGTAACTGGAACTCTACAACTAAATAATTGAGTGATAGACACCAGTTTTCTCGCTGTTGGATTGTGAGGTTATAAATAAGCCAATGGAAGGCTAGAACGGTCTATGTAGTTTTTTTTTCTTTAGTCACTCAGTCGTGTCCAACTCTTTGCAACCCCATGGACTGCAGCACATTAGGCTTTCTTGTCCTTCACCATCTCTCAGAGTTTGCGAAAACTCATGTTCATTGAGTCAGTAATGCCATCCAACCAACTCATCCTCTGTCGTCCCCTTCTCCTCCTGCTCTCAATCTTCCCCAGCACAAGGTCTTTTCCAGTGTGTTGGCTCTTCATACCAGGTGGCCAAAGTATTGGAGCTTCAGCTTCAGCATCAGTCCTTCCAATGAATATTCAGGATTGATTTCTTTTAGGACTGACTGGTTTGATCTCCTTGCCTATGTTGTAATGAATTAGAATTAGAGACGTTAGTATGATACTGATAATTACACCTATATTTATCCATATGTGTGTGTGTAGGTTAATACACACATATTTCCTTGCCTTGTCATCTGGAAGGATCGGTAATCAGTGACTCCCACTAGCAGTGAGCACACTAAACATTAAATCTTCGCTTCTTACCATTCCGCAATGGCATGGCTTCTTGAAAAAATGGCTGATTCTAGGACCACAAGGTGATCCTGGAGTGGCCGATAGTGCCAGAAAGTAAGATTGTGTCAAACGCACACAATGATGGTTTTTTTCAAGGGACACAAGAGCCATGGCCAAAGCTAGAACAATTGAGCAAGAAAATAAATATAGTAGTATTGATTGGATTGTAATGCAAAGTATAAAATCAATAACCAGAAGTGCACACTGGTACAAATAAGGGATTAAATAAGTAAGAGAGGAAGAGGAAACACATCTCCCATGTGGAAGAGTTCCTAATATTTATTTCACGCTCCACCCCCAAGGAGGAGCATCAGATAAACAGGTTCTGCATGGTGACTTCCTCTAAAATAACGGCTTTATGGTGGGAAAATCTGGAACACAGCATTTCAGTCACCCGTTCAAGCTCAGCATGAACAGAAGCGTCCTGTTGACCATCAGTACCCTTCAGATCGTGTGATGAGAATAGCACTTTGCCTCCGCGGTCTTCCTCCTAAAGACAGCTAACCCGAATCTACTCCTGAGAAATCCCAATTTAGTACACCCTACAAAACACTAATCACTACTCCTTGGAGCAGTCAAGATCATCCACAAGAAAGAAAGTCTGAAAAAGTGGCACAGCCAGGAAGAAGCTGGGAGACACCAGGACAAAATTAATGTAGTATCTTTCATGGGACTTTGGAACAGAAAAGGGACATTATGTAAAAATTTAAGGAACTCAGAATAATGTGTGATCTTTAGTTAATGATAGTGCATCAATACTGGTTCATTAACTGTGAGAAATATTCCATACTAATCTACTCTACTAAGACATTAGGGCACCTTGGGTAGGGGCTTTGCATGTACTTTCTGTATCATCTTCACAGTGTTTCTGTAAATGAAAACCCATTCTAAAATTAAAGTGTTTATGTAAAAACTCACAAAAATTATAGAGCATTATAACTTTTTTGGTAAGGAAAAATATCTATCTTTCAATGGTATAAGTACCTTAAAACCAGCAATAACCACATGGGAAAATAAGCTAGCCTGACCCTAAGAAGCACATCTGCTGCGATGGACCATGCAGAAGTGTGGCCGAGAGGAGCTACCTCTCGCCTAAGGTCAGGGGCGGTGACCGAGAGTGCCAGGCTGTGTCGGCACAGGAGCAGCTGAGAGGAGCTACCCCACGTCCGAGGTCAGAGGCAGCAGCCGAGATGAGCTACCGCATGTCCAAGGTCAGGGGAGGCAGCCGATAGGAAATACCCCATGCCTGAGGACAGGGGAGGCAGCCAAGAGGAGCAACCCCACATCCAAGGAGAGGCGGCTGTGGGGGCACAGGAGGGCTGAGAGGAGCTACTCCACGTTCAAGTTCAGCAGGGGCGGCCTTTTAGAGATATCCCTTGTCCAAGGTAAGGAGCAGCGGCTGCGCTTTGCTGGAGCAGCCGTGAAGAGATACCCCACGTCCAAGGTAAGAGAAACCCAAGTAAGACGGTAGGTGTTGCAAGAGGGCATCAGAGGGCAGACACACTGAAACCATAATCACAGAAAACTAGCCAATCTGATCACATGGATCACAGCCTCCTTGTCTAACTCAATGCAACTAAGCCATGCCTTGTGGGGCAACCCAAGAGGGGAGGGTCATGGTGGAGAGGTCTGATAGAATGTGGTCCACTGGAGAAGGGAATGGCAAACCACTTCAGTATTCTTGCCTTGAGAACCCCATGAACAGCATGAAAAGGCAAAATGATAGGATACTGAAATGGGAACTCCCGGATTGGTAGGTGCCCAATATGCTACTGGAGATGTGTGGAGAAATAACTCCAGAAAGAATGAAGGGATGGAGCCAAAGCAAAAACAATACCCAGCTGTGGATGTGTCTGGTAATAGAAGCAAGGTCCGATGCTGTAAAGAGCAATATTGCATAGGAACCTGGAATGTCAGGTCCTGAATCAAGGCAAATTGGAAGTGGTCAGACAGGAGATGGCAAGAGTGAACGTCGACATTCTGGGAATCAGCGAACTAAAATGGACTGGAATGGGGGAATTTAACTCAGATGACCATTATATCTACTACTGTGGGCAGGAATCCCTTAGAAGAAATGGAGTAGCCATCATGGTCAACAAAAGAGTCCAATGCAGTACTTGGATGCAGTCTCAAAAATGAAAGAATGATCTCTGTTTGTTTCCAAGGCAAACCATTCAATATCATGGTAATCCAAGCCTATGCCCCAGCCAGTAACATTAAAGAACCTGAAGTTGAAAAGTTCTATGAAGACATCCAAGACCTTTTAAAACTAACAACCAAAAAAGATGTCCTTTTCATTATAGGGGACTGGAATGCAAAAGTAGGAAGTCAAGAAACACCTGGAGTAACAGGCAAATTTGGCCTTGGAGTACAGAATGAAGCAGGGCAAAGGCTAATAGAATTTTGTGAAGAAAATGCACTGGTCATTGCAAACACCCTCTTCCAACAACACAAGAGAAGACTCTACACATGAACATCACCAGATGGTCAACACTAAAATCAGATTGATTATATTCTTTGCAGCTAAAGATGGAGAAGCTCTATACAGTCAGCAAAACAAGACTGGGAGCTGACTGTGGCTCAGATCATGAATTTTATTGCCAAATTCAGACTTAAATTGAAGAAAGTGGGGAAAACCACTAGACCATTCAGGTATGACCTAAATCAAATCGTTTATGATTATAGAGTGGCAGTGAGAAATAGATTTAAGGGACTAGATCTGATAGACAGAGTGCCTGATGAACTATGGACAAAGGTTCATGACATTGTACAGGAGACAGGGATCAAGACCATCCCCATGGAAAAGAAATGCAAAAAAGAAAAATGGCTGTCTGGGGAGGCCTCACAAATAGCTGTGAAAAGAAGGGAAGCAAAAAGCAAAGGAGAAAAGGAAAGATATAAGTATCTGAATGCAGAGTTCCAAAGAAGAGCAAGAAGAGATAAGAAAGCCTTCCTCAGTGATCAATGCAAAGAAATAGAGGAAAACAACAGAATGGAAAAGACTAGAGATCTTTTCAAGAAAATTAGAGATACCAAGGGAACATTTCATGCAAAGATGGGCTCAATAAAGGACAGAAATGGTATGGACCTAACAGAAGCAGAAGATATTAAGAAGAGGTGGCAAGAATACACAGAAGAACTATACAAAAAAGGAGCTTCACGACCCAGATAATCACGATGGTGTGATCACTCACCTAGAGCCAGACATCCTGGAATGTGAAGTTAGGTGGGCCTTCGAAAGCATCACTACAAACAAAGCTAGTGGAGGTGATGGAATTCCAGTTGAGCTATTTCAAATCCTGATGCTATGAAAGTGCTGCACTCAATATGCCAGCAAATTTGGAAAACTTAGCAGTGCCCACAGGACTGAAAAGGTCAGTTTTCGTTCCAATCCCAAAGAAAGGCAATGCCAAAGAATGCTCAAACTACCGCACAATTGCACTCATCTCACACGCTACTAAAGGAATGCTCAAAATTCTCCAAGTCAGGCTTCAGCAGTACATGAACTGTGAACTTCCAGATGTTCAAGCTGCTTTTAGAAAAGGCAGAGGAACCAGAGATCAAATTGCTAACATCTGCTGGATCATCGAAAAAGCAAGAGAGTTCCAGAAAAACATCTATTTCTGCTTTTGACTACGGCAAAGACTTTGACTATGTGAATCACAATAAACTGTGGAAAATTCTGAAAGAGATGGGAACACCAGACCACCTGACCTGCCTCTTGAGAAATCTATATGCAGGTCAGGAAGCAACAGTTAGAACTGGACATGGAACAACAGACTGGTTCCGAACAGTACGTCATGGCTGTATATTGTCACCCTGCTTATTTAATTTATATGCAGAGTACATCATGAGAAACGCAGGGCTGGAAGAAGCACAAGCTGGAATCAAGATTGCCAGGAGAAATATCAATAACCTCAGATATGCAGATGATACCACCCCTATGGTATAAAGTGAAGAGGAACTAAAAAGCCTCTTGATGAAAGTGAAAGAAGAGAGTGAAAAAGTTGGCTTAAAGCTCAACATTCAGAAAACGAAGATCATGGCATCTGGTCCCATCACTTCATGGCAGATAGATGGGAAACAGTGGAAACAGTGTCAAACTTTATTTTTGGGGGCTCCAAATGGTGATTGCAGCAATGAAATTAAAAGATGCTTATTTCTTGGAAGCAAAGTTATGACCAACCTAGACAGCATATTAAAAATCAGAGATATTACTTTGCCAACAAAGTCAAGTCTATGTCAAGTCTAGTCAAGGCTGTGGTTTTTCCAGTGGTCATGTATGGATGTGAGAGTTGGACTGTGAAGAAAGCTGAGCGCTGAAGAATTGATGCTTTTGAACTGTGGTGTTGGAGAAGACTCTTGAGAGTCCCTTGGACTGCAAGGAGAGCCAACCAGTCCATCCTAAAGGAGATCAGTCCTGGGTGTTCATTGGAAGGAATGATGCTGAAGCTGAAATTCCAATACTTTGGCCACCTCATGCGAAGAATTGACTCAGTGGAAAAGACCCTGATTATGTGAGGGATTGGGGACAGGAGGAGAAGGGGACGACAGAAGATGAGATGGCTGGATGGCATCACCGACTGAATGGACATGGGTTTGAGTGAACTCTGGGAGTTGGTGATGGACAGGGAGGCCTGGTGTGCTGCAATTCATGGGGTCGCAAAGAGTCGCAGACGACTGAGCGACTGAACTGAACTGAACTGAACTGACCCTAAGATTGCTTCAACTCACATATGATTTGATGATTTCAAAATAGGAATTGAAAACAATGATTCTGTCAAATATAAAGCAAACTTTTTCTCCAACATGAAGATGAAGAAGTCATGTGATAGTGAAATATCACATATCTGCCAAGAGGAGGTTTAACTTGAACTTAGAGAAGTAGTCTTTCTTTGATACATAATAATGAATATTTCCAGTGCAGTATACAAGCACAGATGTGGATTTGAGAATTAATGTATTGTGCTGAGAAGACAGCAGAATGATTGAGGCTAAGTTCACATATGTCTGTACAAGTAACCTGTACACCTGAATGATGAGATGTGGGCTGGTAAGAGGGCTTCGACATGATTTACGAGGCAGCCTGAGTAAAAATCTTCCTGTAGTACAATGAGTCATTCAAAGAGAAATAGATGGAAAATGAATGAGAGCTATTTTAGAATAAGGGCATTCATCCCAGGGCCATGTGTATGCCTTGAATTAAAGTGGGAGACAATAGGAGGACGGAGCTCTCTGAAGGGTGTTCTTCTGCTTGTAATTATTCCCAAGCCTTCACCTCTGGGTAGCACACGGCACGATCAGCCTTTGCACGTTACCACCTGAATCATTAAACGCAGATTCAGTGAGTGAGATGATGTTGCTCGGATGGACCTCATGCTCCTCTCGCTGCTATGATGACAATAGACTGTGAAAGATGCAAAGTCAAAATCATCGTCGTTTTAAGAGTGAATTGTGTTCTTGTCTTCAACCCTTGGTAACGACATCAATTCTAAGAGAATTGTGAAAATTACACTTGATGATAACATTAAGGAACAATGTATGCTTTATAGGATTAGTATAGTTTTGAGAAATGGGATTACAAGTGAACCTGATGGAAAATAGATAGCCAGGGGAGGTAGCTGTAATATTTTAAATCCATGGCCATGATTTTATATAAATATTGTATGAGTCCACTGGTCATGTTGGAGTCAGAAAAACTAGTCTCTCTTAATTAATCTGACAATTCACATCCTTAAGAGCAGAGTTTCTGCAATATTTTAAGATTCACACCTTTTGTATATTCATCTGGTTTTTCTAGACTACCAGATACTGGCAACTAAATTAGAGAGGTAAAATCATTTTTATCAGTTTCAATTTTTTGAAATGATAACTTCAGTTATATAAATCACAATTACAGCAATATTATTTTTTGTTTCATATTTATAACAATTTTGAGGCTTCCCTGCCTGCCATGCAGGAGACCCTGGTTTGATTCCATGGTTGAGAAGATCCCCTGGCGAAGGGAACAGCTACCACTCCAGTATTCTGGCCTGGAGAATGCCATGGACTGTATAGTCGAAGTCCATGGGGTCATAAAAAGTTGGACAGACAGAATGACTTTCACTTTAGAACAATTTTAGTTTTTCAAACCCTGATCTAATGGCTATATATATCTTGCCTTAAGGTCTATCAAGTTAATTTTTATCATGTTAATTTTTTCTTTGCTACACTTTTAAGTGTAAGTTTAATTAGAAACAAGTGGTCTAAACATATGTTTAGATACTCTCTGCTGAAAAACTTTTTCAGTATTCTTTTTTGCCATGAATAGCCTCAAATTCATGAATCAGAAGTTTTTTTATAATCAATTACATTGCAATGGGTCAGAGTTAAATTAGGAAAGTTATTATATATCATGAATGCCTAGAGAAAAGCATACTTCAATAAAACAAGAACATTGTCCATGGATAAAATGAAAGAATAAATGAAAACCTTAACTTTCTACATCCATGGAAATAGTAATCTAAATAATGAAAAATATGTGATCACTTTAATTCAGTTCCAAGTCTTTCTCATCTTTGTTTTGTGTGACCAGTAGATATTCTCAAATCCAACAATCCAATCCAAACTGTACTTTTTTAAAGAACTAATTATGTCTGATTGTATACCACAAGGACATAGAAACAATGTAACATGTAGGAAACCTGGAGTCCATAAATCGTAGTGAATAGAGAGCAACAAAAATTGTAATGTGAACTACTCTCATAATATGTTAAGAGCTATAGTAAAAGATGTCTGCCACTTATTTGAGCTTTATTTCATATTCATACTTAGCTATCATTTGGATCTGTTAGTATTTTTTGTTCTTTTGTTTGACCCAGTGGATAAAAGGGGCCGCATCTAAGGGTGTGACCAGACACGGCAATTGGCCCACAGTGCTGCAGCTGCCTGAGTCTGTGGTCTCATTTGGGGCATGCCTGAGCCTGGCCAGGAATTTTCGGAGAATTAGATGACCCTGGGGAACTTTGAAAAGCTGCCACATATTCTTAGAGATCTAGAAGGTTGCAAGCATAAGGAAGTCTGTGTCTGCCAGGCAAAGACGGTGGAAAAGAAAAGATCCCCCACTGAAACCCTGATGGTGAAGAAAGAGAAAGTTAACACTGTCTTGTAATCGTTCCAAAGTTTGAAGGCATTCCTTCCCACATAGATTATTTAGGATCTAATCCTGAGGGTTGTATAAACCAGACTTAAAAATAAAACAATTTTTAAAAATCCAGCTATAAACTCAATCCAGCTATAAACTCAAACTTCTGTTACTATTGAGTTACAGAATTAACTAAAAAAAAAAAAAAAAAACCATACACACACACAAAAGTTTCAGTAAGAAAAACAAAATTAAACAAAAAACACCTACTAACAAAAACAGACCCAAGGGGAAAGATCTGAAACCAGAGTTTCTCCAATATATTGTCAAAAATGTAAGGTTTTAACAACAAAAAAAATAAAACATGCAAAGAAATAGGAAAATACACCACATACTCAGAGAGGGAAAAAGCAGTCAACAGAAAATACGCATGAGGGAGCCCAGAAGTTTAACGTAACAGAAAAACTTTATTACAAATGTTTTCAGAAATAAAGAAAACTGTCTAAAAAGTTACAATAATGTAGTATTATAACACCTCACCCAATAGAGAATATCAAGAGATATAAATTATAAATGGAATCAAGTAAAAGTTCTAGAGTTAAAAAGTACGACAACTTAAATGAAAATTAGTAAGAGAGGTTCAAGAACACATTTGCACTTGCAGAAGGGCTGGAAGGTAAGTCAGTGGAGATCATCCAGTCTCAGAATCAAAAGTCAAAAAGAATGAAGAAAGTTGCACAGTGAGCCACAGACCTGTAAGAGTTCCTGTTCAGAAACGTAGTGATTGGGGGCTGTCTCATCTTTCATGTTCCCCTGTTTCCAATGTTTCTCTGTTAAAGTAAAAAACAAAAGCAAAAGACTTGAACAAATACATTCTGGTCGCCTCGGCACCGCGAGATCCTGGTTTATGGCTGACAAAACGCTTCGCTACCCATTGGCTCCTGTGTAAGGTCTGATCTCTTCTATGATTGGTTCTCGTGATCACGTGGCAGCTGACGTGCCGTTTTGAAAGCTCCTCTTCTCTAGGGTTTTCAAATTTTCCAGCGACTGAGCTCGTGTCTTCGTTTTCACTGTCTGTGGCCTCAAAATTGCCAGTCAGGGAGCCTCCGTGCCCAGGGTGTGGTTGATGAGGAAGCGGCCTTGTGCTCCTGCCCGGTTCCGGCCGGAGATAAAATGTCAGCCTTTCTTTGTTTTCTTACCTCGAGCTACATCTTCTGTCAATTCCTTGCTTTCTTCTTTCTGCAACAGTGGTATTTCTTTTGGAGAACAAATATAACTGAGCGCTTTTTATTTGTTTCTTTGGCAAGTCGGAGTAAACTAAGAGAGGAATGGTTGGGAATAAGAAGTAGGTTCCAGAGGTGAAGCCTGGACGTTCATCAGAATTCCCTCCTGGCTCTCGTGGGCCCTGCTGACAACAGGGGAGGCTGTGCTGGTGTGGGGTAGGCGTGTACAGGAAATTTCTGGGTCACCCTCTTAATTTGCTGTGAACCTGAATCTTCTCTTAAAAAATTAAATCTTTCAAAACAAATGATAGATAACGACAGCACCCGTTAATTAAGAACTTTTCATGTCTCATGCACTGTGCACTTTAATCTTTTCAACTGAATGAAGGAGGGACTCTTAGGGCTCCCATTTTATAGTTGGGAAAATGAGGTTTTGAGGTTGGCATTTTGCGGCAATAAATAAATAAATAAATAGAATTACTTTGCAGCAACTTTTTGTGCATTAGACTCATGGAATTCAGTAGTGGTGAAATGCAGATACAAAACAGAGCAGGGAGTAAGAGTGAGTGCTGGTGTCCTGCTACAGGGGTTCCTGCTGGCACCCCACCGTTTACACATGGTGTGATCCTGGGCCAGTCACTTAACTTCTCTGGCCTGGCCTCTTTACCATTCACATAATAACCAAACCACCTGGAGTAAAGTTGTGAAAACTAAATTAGATAAGCACTAATTGTCCAGCTGTCAGAACACTTTGATCAATATTTAAGTTGCAAATATATCTTCCAATGCACAGCATGTGTACCTGTGTACCAGCTACTAACAATGTTTAAAAAAAAGTGTGGTTTTTGTATGATTATTTTGTTAGATAATCTCTGATTTTTTTCTGTTCAACTCTCTCATGCGCCCCCTCGAGGCCCAGGCTCACACTGCAAGAGAAAGCGCCGGGGTTGACTTTGGAACTTTGTCTTTGCTTGTCGCTCCCCTGAATCTCTGTCCTCTTTTCTAAGAAACTGTTGGTTTTAAGAAAGTGAGAAAAACCACAGGGAGTTGGGCGCAGTTACAGCAATATTTGATCTCTGAACATCTTATAGAAAATTTGAACTAAAGAGCTAATATCCAAGGGTAAGAAAATCTGTATTGTGCCCCAAACAAATCCGCAAAAACCACACTTTTTTTTAACATTGTTAGTACCTGGTACACAGGTACACATGCTGTGAATTGGAAGATATATTTGCAACTTAAATATTGATCAAAGAAGGGCTGTGCAGTGCTAAGAGTAAATGTTTGAGCTTCAGCAAGAGCCTGAAGTTGCAGCTTAATAATTTCCTAAACATTAAATGTTGGATGGATTATTTAACTTCTAATTTTCTCAGTTTTTTCATCTGTGTAATCAGGTTAATGATGTAGCTATTGTAAAAAAAGAAAAAAAAAGAACCAAGAATTCTGGCAACATAATATGAGACTTATACGACACACATCCCCTTTCTGTTAACTGTAAGTACTTATTTAGGCTTTAAAATCTCAGCCATAATCCCAAACCCGCCTTGTCCGTACACTCTCAGTCTCTTCCAAGCATAACTACCTCACCTTCCTGTAAACCACAGAACTTCTAGTCAGTAAACTCCATCTGGAGTTA
The DNA here is from genome assembly GCF_014754425.2 of Oryx dammah. NCBI lineage: Eukaryota > Metazoa > Chordata > Mammalia > Artiodactyla > Bovidae > Oryx > Oryx dammah. The sequence goes on along the minus strand of NW_024070194.1, from coordinate 37,960,774 downwards.
CATGAGCTTTGTCACTCATCGCCTGCATGAGCTTGGCCAAGCAGTTTCACTTCACTAAGCTGCAGTTTTCTTTCCTTTCTTGGGCAGAATGGGACTGAGGGGTCAAGGGAACAAAGCAGGTCAGACAGCCAGCCCATGCCTGCCCAGAGCTCCAGAAAGGGTTCATCACCCAAGAGCACTGAAGCTCAACTGATTCTCCAGATGGTGGGTCTCTTACACAACTCTTACAATGTTATTATATTTTTCAGGTGGCTCAGTATTCCAACTGCAGTGGAACTTCTTCAGGAGAGGGTTCTGATTTTTCACTGTCAACAAATAAATGAGTCCTTCCAATCTTGTATAATAAAGAGAGAAGGCAGAGGACAGTTTCTGGGCATAGATTTCTAGATAGGAGTGGTGCGCACCTGATTGTAAACACTCTGCAAAACAGACATAACTTCAAGCCAATTGATGTTAAATTGGGAGCTTTAACTTTTCCATGGTGAGAGTATTATTCCATAAAAATAGGCAAAAGCTACGAACCGCCTCTCCTCACCCCCTCCCATGTTATCAAACGCTTCCTGTTGTGAGTCAGGGTTCTGGAGAGAAACAGAGCCAGGAGGAAATGCACACTGGATATGCTGTTGCTGTTGTTCACTGACTAAACAAGCCGCTCAGTTGTGTCTGGCTCTTTGCGACCCCATGGACCGCAGCCTGCCATGCACCTCTGTCCATGTGTTTCCCAGGCAAGAATACTGGAGTGGGTTGTCATTTCCTTCTCCAGGCGATCTTCCCGACCCAGGGATTGGACCCGTGTCTCCTCCATTGGAATGCAGATTCTTTACCACTACACCACTGGAGAGGCCCATATATAGATATAGATGATGTAAACGGATGGAAGTAGACATAGATGATATAGATGTAGGTAGCTATAAAGAGATTTATTATAGAAATTGGCTTGTGTGATTATGAAAGCAAAGAACCCCACAATCTGCCATGTGCCAGGCAGAGGCTCCGGAAGACAAATTGGGTTCAGTTCAGTTCAGTCACTCAGTCATGTCCGACTCTTTGCAACCCCATGAACAGCAGCACGCCAGGCTTCCCTGTCCATCACCAACTCCTGGAGTCCACCCAAACCCATCTCCATTGAGTCATTGATGCCATCCAACCATCTCATCCTCTGTCATCCCCTTCTCCTCCTGCCCTCAATCTTTCCCAGCATCAGGGTCTTTTCCAATGAATCAGCTCTTCGCATGAGGTGGCCAAAGTATTGCAGTTTCAGCTTCAACATCAGTCCTTCCAAGGAACACTCAGGACTGATCTCCTTTAGGATGGACTGGTTGGATCTCCTTGCAGTCCAAGGGACTCTCAAGAATCTTCTCCAACACCACAGTTCAAAAGCATCAATTCCTCGGCGCTCAGCTTTCTTTATAGTTCAACTCTCACATCCATACATAACTACTGGAAAAACATAGCCTTGAATAGTCAGACCTTTGTTGACAAAGTAATGTCTCTGCTTTTTAATATGCTATCTAGGTTGGTCATAACTTTCCTTCCAAGGAGTAAGCGTCTTTTAATTTCATTGCTGCAATCACCATCTGCAGTGGTTTTGGAGCCCAGAAAAATAAAGTCAGCCACTGTTTCCCCATCTATTTGCCATGAAGTGATGGGACAGGATGCCATGATCTTAGTTTTCTGAACGTTGAGCTTTTTTGGGTAGGTCAGTATAAGTCTGAAGCCCCTGAGAACTAGGGCGGTGCTGAGGGCAGGAGTGCATCCCAGCTCAAGAAAGAGCAAATTCACCCTTCCTCCTGTTTTTGTTCTATTCAGACCTCCAGAAACACATTGAAAAACACACCCAAAAATAATCTTTTCCCAGCTACATCCTGTTGACATAAAATTAACGATTGCACTTCTCAGAGTATTGAGTACAAATGCAATGACCAAACAACTGACACTTAAATTGCAACAAAGCAGAAAATAGAAATTAATCTTTAAAAAATCATTCTCATATTGAAAATGAATATATACACATATATATGTATGTGTACTGTCACCAAATAATTGCATCTTAAAGGAACTGATGGTAGAAGTGAAGAAAAGACATATGGTAAATAATAGTTGTACACAAAATTGAATTTAAATTCTGAGAAATCTCAATTGTTTTTAACCTATTGCTCATTCAATTTTCTCATCAAATACTCCTTTGAGTGGCTTAACATTGAAGAGGAAGTAAATGCATTTCATATGGTTAATGTGACACCCTTTTCCATGGCTTCACACTAAATATATTATTCTTATTGTTGGGCTACAGTAAAGGAAAGTAATTCTGAGCAGTTCTTTCATGTCTTTTGCCTTTTATCATGAATCACAAAGACAAATGCTCCTGAAGTGTTCAAGCTTCTCTAGCAGATATTGGTGACTAAATAAAAAGCAAAACAAAACCATTCCCTCTATTCTCAGTCTGTGACTCTGAGACATTCCCTCAAGCCTCCTCTTTGCTGGGGCCCCTTTGGCACTCTAGGTCACTCCCCACACCACCCAGCACAGCACTTCAAGATGTTCTTCAAAATACGCTTTCTTTCTGTGTTGATGCTTCATTGAGACATTGTGCTTGAATGTTTCACAATATGATCAAAAGAGGTGTCATCAATAGAAAGGACATCTGGCCTCTCTTGTCTTGCCTGAGGTACCAGCCCAGCAGAACAATGTGCCCACCACTCAGGGAATGGGGAGGGAGTTGCCATCTCTCATGGATCCAGCAGCCTCTGCCTTCAACAGTGACAAACGTTCTGCTCTAGGACACCAGGGAGCACTCAGTGCTTCCAACAGAGCTGGTAGTCAGAGCAAAATGCCTTTTACCACAGGCAGCCCCTACATTTTAAATGTATTCCAACTGTCCCGGTCACGGAACAGTTTCCATGTAACTCGACACCTGAGACATACAACAATTTTATTACTGTGGATGGTAAGGACTCATAGAAAAAACTTCAAATTAATACCAATCAGAAACCACAACAGTCTCCCACACCTGGTCCCATGGTGGAAAACTTTGACGTTAGTCTTGATTGTTCTTAGATGTCATTGTTTTCTTCAGGCATCTTTACAGAGGTATTCATTGGGCTATCTCAAATCTTGACTAAAATAAGGTAAATGGTTGAAAAAATCTTCTTTTGATTGGAATTTAGGGATAATCAAGCCAATGGGACAAACTTGGAGAGGCAGCAGTTGAAGATTTTCAGACTGCTGGTGCAACAATGCTTTTTTCAACAAGATTGCTGAATCATGACAACTTAACATACCATGATGACATAGAATGGTGTTGAACTATGAACTGTTTGCATATTTTGGAGGTTAATCCCCACAAATAATAAATGCTAGAGAGGGTGTGGAGAAAAAGTAACTCATTTACTCTCTTGGTAGAGATGTAAATTGGTACAACCACTAGGGAGAACAGTAAAGAGGTTCCTTTAAAAACCAAACACAGATCTACTCTAAGACCCAGCAATCCCACTCCTGGGCATATATCTGGAGAAAACCATAATTCACAGATATGTGTACCTCAGTGTTCATTATAGGGCTATTTACAATAGCCGAGACATAGAAGCAACCTAAATGTCCATGGACAATTGAATGGATAAAGAAGATGTGGTGTATATATATATATATATATATATATACATACATATAGATATAGATATAGATAGATGCTGCTGCTGCTGCTAAGTCACTTCGGTCTTGTCCGACTCTGTGCGACCCCATAGACGGCAGCCCACCAGGCTCCCCCATCCCTGGGATTCTCCAGGCAAGAACACTGGAGTGGGCTGCCATTTCCTTCTCCAATGCATGAAAGTGAAAAGTGAAAGTGAAGTCTCTCAGTCGTGTCTGACTCTTTGCGGACCCCATGGACTGCAGCCTACCAGGCTCCTCCGTCCATGGGATTTTCCAGACAAGAGTACTGGAGTGGGGTGCCATTGCCTTCTCCAATACAGATAGATAGATATATAGATATAGATAGATAGATAGATAGATAGATAGATAGATAGATAGATAGATATAGATATATAATACCTCATATATATATATATGTATATATGAGATATTATTCAGCCATTAAAAAGAATGAAGTAATGCCATTTGTAGTGACATGGATGGGCCTGGAGATTATCACACTAAACTGAAGTAAGCCAGACAGAAAAAGATAAAGATCATGGTATCACTTGTACATGGAATCTTAAAAAAAGATACAAATGAACTTATTTCCAAAACAGAAAGATAGTCACAGACATAGAAAACAAACTTACAGTTACCAAAGAGGAAAAGGAGTGGGAGGAGGAATAAATTAGAAGGTTAGGATTAACACTCATACACATGACTATATATAAAATAGATACTCCAACAACACACTACTATATATAGAATAGACAACCCAACAGAGACCTACTGTATAGCACAAGGAACCCTACTCAATATTTTTTAATAACCTACAATGGAAAATAATTGGACTATATATTTCTATATATGTGTGTATATGTATAATGGAAGCACTTTGTTGTATGCCCAAGATGAACATGATATTGTAAATGAGCTGTGCTTCAATAAAAAAAGATAGACTCAAACAGAATGTGTGATTTACAATATTTTCTCTAAGGGAATCAAGATCTATTTTTTCAGAAACATTGTGCATCAAATCACACCCACTGAGAAACGTGGGAGCATCACAGGTGAGAGGGCAGGTGTTCCTCAATCCTCTCCTCCTGCTTGTCTGTCCCCTACCAGCCACCTCCACACACTGTCGCCTGTGGAGAAGAACATGGCTGTTCCTTTCCTACAGGGCACGTGGTGGTGGTAACTGGGCTTACATGACAATTTCATCCCAATTTCCTAGGATGGGGTGAAGGGACAGGGCAGACAATATACAGCCCCGCTGCCCAGCTGTGTTCCACCCTCAGCATGCTGGGATCCAGACTGAAGACCTCCTCCCTTGTACAGGGGCAGCTGAGAGATGGAGAAGGTGACCCTACATGGCCTCGAGCCTTTACTGAAAACAGTGAGATCTCTTCTAAACCCCAAACTTCACTCCCATTTCTTCCCATGTAACTAAATTTACAGAAGAGAAAACAAGTCTCTCAGTACAGATAAATCTGACAGAAACGAGTTGCTAACTTAAACCCAAATTGAGGCATCCATGATTTACCTGTAATCCCCTTTTAGGGAACACCTGGGGTGAGAAGAAAATTAGCATGAAAAAAGGGGTCATGGGTGGGGGCAAGACTGCCACTGAGGAAGGGGACTTCTACTACAAGTCATTTCCAGGTCACTTCAACTGGAGCGATCTCTCCTTCCTTCACCTAAAATTAGGTAGAAATAAGCATGGATTCAAGAAATCTTACTGAGGCAGAAGCAACAAGATTTGGTAAACAGATCAGTTCAGTTAAGTTCAGTCACTCAGTCATGTCCGACTCTTTGCAACCCCTGGACTGCAGCACACCAGGCCTCCCTATCCATCACCAACTCCTGGAGTTTACCCAAACTCATGTCCATTGGGTAGATAATGCCATCCAACCATCTCATCTTCTCTTCCCACATTCAATCTTTCCAAGCATCAGGGTCTTTTCCAATGAGTCAGTTCTTCACATCAGGTAGCCAATGTATTGCAGTTTCAGCTTCAACATCAGTCCTTCCAATGAACACTGAAGACTGATCTCCTTTAGGATGGACTGATTGGATCTCCTTACAGTCCAAGGGACTCTCATGAGTCTTCTCCAACACCACAGTTCAAAAGTGTCAATTCTTCGGCGCTCAGCTTTGTTTATAGTCCAACTCTCACATCCATACATGACTACTGGGAAAACCATAGCCTTGGCTAGATGGACCTTTGTTGGTAAAGTAATATCTCTACTTTTTAATATGCTATCTAGGTTGGTCAAAACTTTTCTTCCAAAGACTAAGCGTCTTTTAATTTCATGGCTGCAGTCACCATCTGTAGTGATTTTGGAGCCCAGAAAAATAAAGTCAGCTACTGTTTCCACTGTTTCCCCATCTAATTCCCATGAAGTGATGGGACCAGATGCCATGATCTTAGTTTCCTGAATGTTGAGTTTTAAGCCAACATTTTCACTCTCCTCTTTCACTTTCATCAAGAGGTTCTTTAGTTCGTCTTCACTTTCTGCCATAACGGTGGTGTCATCTGCTTATCTGAGGTTATTGATATTTCTCCTGGTAATCTTGATTCCAGCTTGTGCTTCCTCCAGCCCAGCGTTTCTCACGATGTACTCGGCATATAAATTAAATAAGGAAGGTGACAATATACAGCCTTGACGTACCCCTTTTCCTATTTGGAACCAGTCTATTGTTCCAGGGCTTCCCTGGTGGCTCAGAGGGTAAAGCATCCACCTGCAATGTGGGAGACCTGGGTTTGATCCCTGGGTTGGGATGATCCCCTGGAAAAGGAAATGGCAAGCAACTCCAGTATTATTACCTGGGGAATCCCATGGACAGAGGAGCCTGGTAGGTTACAGTCCATGGGGTCACAGAGTCGGACACAACTGAGCAACTTCACTTTCTTTCTTTCTGTGATTCCATGTCCAGTTCTAACTGTTGCCTCCTGACCTGCATATAGGTTTCTCAAGAGGCAGGTCAGATGGTCTTGTATTCCCATCTCTTTCAGAATTTTCCAGTTTATTGTGATTCACACAGTCAAAGGCTTTGGCATAGTCAATAAAGCAAAAATAGATGTTTTTCTGGAACTCTCTTGCTTTTTCCATGATCCAGTGGATGTTGGCAATTTGATCTCTGGTTCCTCTGCTTTTTCTAAAACCAGTTTGAACATCAGGAAGTTCACAGTTCACATATTGCTGAAGCCTGGCTTGGAGAATTTTGAGCATTACTTTACTAACGTGTGAGATGAGTGCAATTGTGCGGTAGTTTGACAACTCTTTGGCATTGCCTTTCTTTGGGATTGGAATGAAAACTGACATTTTCCAGTCCTGTGGCCACTGCTAAGTTTTCCAAATTTGCTGGCATATTGAATGCAGCACTTTTACAGCATCATCTTTCAGGATTTGAAACAGCTCAACTGGAATTCCATCACCTCCACTAGCTTTGTTCGTAGTGATGCTTCCTAAGGCCCACTTGACTTCACATTCCAGGATGTCTGGCTCTAGGTGAGTGATCACACCATTATGATTATCTGGGTCATGAAGCTCTTTTTTATACAATTCTTTTGTGTATTCTTGCCACCTCTTCTTAATATCTTCTGCTTCTGTTACGTCCATACCATTTCTGTCCTTTATTGAGCCCATCTTTGCATGAAATGTTCCCTTGGTATCTCTAATTTTCTTGAAGAGATCTCTAGTCTTTCCCATTCTGTTCTTTTCCTTTATTTCTTTGCACTGATCACTGAGGAAGGCTTTCTTATCTCTCCTTGCTATTCTTTGGAACTCTGCATTCAAGTGGGTATATCTTTCCTTTTCTCCTTTGCTTTTTGCTTCTCTTCTTTTCACAGCTATTTGTAAGGCCTCATCAGACAGCCATTTTTCTTTTTCACATTTCTTTTTCTTGGGGATGGTCTTGATCACTGCCTCCTGTACAATGTCATGAACGTCTGCCCATAGTTTTTCAGGCACTCTTCTTTCAGATCTAGTCCCTTGAATCTATTTCTCACTTCCACTGTATAATCCAAAGGGATTTGATTTAGGTAATATCTCAATGGTCTGGTGGTTTTCCCTACTTTCTTCAATTTAAGTCTGAATTTGGCAATAAGGAGTTCATGATCTGAGCCACAGTCAGCTCCCAGTCTTGTTTTGCTGGCTGTATAAAGCTTCTCCATCTTTGGCTGCAAATAATATAATCAACCTGATTTTGGTGTTGACCATCTGATGATGTCCAGTTGTAGAGTCTTCTCTTGTGTTGTTGGAGGAGGGTGTTTGCAATGACCAATACGTTCTCTTGACAAAACTCTATTAGCCTTTGCCCTGCTTCATTCTGTACTCCAAGGCCAAATTTGCCTGTTACTCCAGGTGTTTCTTGACTTCCTATTTTTGCATTCCAGTTCCCTATCATGAAAAGGACATCTTTTGGGGGTGTTAATTCTAAAAGGTCTTGTAGGTCTTCATAGGACCATTCAACTTCAGCATCTTCAGCATTAATGGTTGGGGCATAGACTTGGATTACTGTGATATTGAATGGTATGCCTTGGAAACAAAAGAAATCATTCTGTTGTTTTTGAGACAGATGGGTGTGAAGAAAGGGAGTGACAAGTTAATCATCCTGAAGTTAGAAGAACCATTTTCTTTTAAAGGAGATAAATTGTAAAACATATTTATTTGTATTTTGACACTAGCCACAGGAACCTATGTGGGGCTTCCTGGGTGGCACAGTGGTGAAGAACCCACCTGACATTGCAGGGGGTGCAAGTTCTAATCCTGGCTCAGGAGGACCCCTGGAGAATGCAATAGCAGCCCACTCCAGTATTCTTGCCTGCAGAATCCCATGGACAGAGGAGCCTGGTGGGGTATAGTCCATTTGGTCACAAAAGAGTCAGACATGACTTAGCTAGTGAGCATACACAAACAGTAACCTATGTGCGTGCTTCAGAAAACAGCTCTTTTTACTTGTCGATGCTTTTGTTGATTTTTTACAATATTGTTCTGTTTCTCATCTCTATGTTGCAAATAAAACCAACCTCTCTCCCTCTCTCTGTCTTTATCTCTTCTCCCTGCCATACTTTGTTTTTCTCATTTGCTATGCCTCAAACAGATTCACTTCTTCTTAAAGATTTACTTTAATGGTTAATCTTTAAGAGATCAGAAATGTGAAAGCTTTAGATTCCATTCACTTATTTATGGTGTTCCCGATTATCTCACTGTGTACAATTTTGTTAGTGTTCTTGGTGTTATAACACACGTATTTCACTTCCAGATTATCTCCCTGTGTACAACTCTCTTGGTGTGCTTGGTGTTATAACACATGTATTTCACTCACACAGCCTCCTCTACCAATATTTTGTCCCTGCATATGAAGTATAGAAACCTCACTTTCATTTAAATCCCCTTCTCTCTCCATGGTTTCAATATAATTGTCATAAGTATTCCCTCTACATAGGTTCTTTTTTCTTGGAACTTTAGAGTTCCAAGATTTGTTTCCTAAGACTCATTCCTTGAGCTGTTCTTTCAGGGTGGGTTTGTTAGTGATATTTGTCTTAGTTTTCCCCCTGGGAAAATGTCTGCATTCCTCCTCCACTCATGAAGGGCAATCTTACCAGATGGAAATTCTCATCTCACAGGCCTTTGATCTCAGAACTTGAAAGGTGAGGTGCTCCTTTCTTCTGGCCTCCGAGGACCAATCTGCCATCACTGATTGGTCCTCCCATGGGCCATGCATCATTTCTCTTTGGCCCTTGTCAATTCTTGTCTTTGTTTTTAGTTTTCAGAAGTTTAATTATGATGTGTCATGAATAGTGATTTCTTTTAGTTTTCCTATTTGAGTTTTACTTAGCTTCTTGAATTGTAGATCTATATTTTGTTTCTTTTTGCTAAATTTGGGGACTTTTTTGAGCCATTATTTAAAATTTTTTCATTTTTATTTCACTTGCTTTCTTCACCTCTACTTCTAAGAAACTGGGGATATGAATGTTAGCTCTTTACTTATGATTTCTCAGCTCCTAACAAGACACTAAGTTTTTTTCCATCTATTTTCTCTGTTGTTCACATTGGGTAAATTCTATGTATCTGTTCTCAAATTTACTGATCCTATCCTCTGTAATCTCCACTCGACTATTAATCCCATCCACTGAGATTTTTATTCCATTTCCTTTCCAACTGTGTAATTTTCATTTGGTTCTTTTTTAATAAAATAATATTGTTGCTAAGATTTCCTATTTTCTCACTTACTTAATTAGAACTCATATCTGCTTGTAGAAGAGTTATTATGAGGATTATTATCTGACCACCTAGAAATCATGTCAGATAATGCTGACATCTGGTCATCATGTTGTGATCTCTTGATATTTTTTTAGTTCAACTTGTACTTTTCCCAGCTCTTGGTGTGATGAATGGATTGTTATTTTGTCATGGATGCTTCTGGAGTTATGAGTCCCTGTTTAACATCCTCTCCTCCTGTCTTTCTTTATCTTCCCATCAGGCCATCCTCTGGTGAAGCAGGAGGATGGATGTGGTAGGCATGTGACCCTCTTCTCAGGCCCTGTGGACACCACCCAGGTGGAAGAGGAGTGCTGGCCCAGAGTGCCTGGTTGCAGAAGAATGAGGTGGGATTTCAGCTCCCCTGTGTCCCCATGGATGCCTCCATGAAGAAGGGGTAGTGCCTGGCAGCACCTGTTGCCTCCGAGTGGTGATGTGGATACAGGCCATCCCTGGGTCCCTCTGTCACCAGCTGGGGGAAGTGGATGCCTGACTCATGATGCGTTGTTGCTGTGAAGTAGGGGTGTGATCGAGGTCCCTTGTGGGCCCACGGACTCTGATATGGGAAGAACGGAATGTTGCCTGGCTTTATTCTGCTATGTTGACATGAGGAGGAAATGCTCATCCATCCCCACCAAGATCAGCTTCCTCCACCATCACTCAGCAGGAAAGGGGAGCAGGGTCCCCCAGGTGGGGAGGGAGGTCAGAGCCCTCACACAGCAGGGTGGCCTCAGCGGGGACGCTGAGATGCTGGAATAAAGGGTGGCTGGTGCGCAGGGTCGGCACCGCAAGGGCCCGCTGAAGCCTTGGATTGTTTTCTTGCCAGGGTTTGGCTAGAAAAGGGCACCTTTGGCTTTTGGCCACTCAGTTCCTCTTTTGTTATTTCCCGTTTCCCGAACACGTTAAAAAAACAGCCTCAAAGAAAGCATCTGACACTGGTGCAGTGGAAATTTCCAGCAGGTTGAAGCCATCATTAGGTCCAGAATTCCACTTGCCATTTGCCTTTGAACAAATTAATTATATTTTTTAGAAATAATTTAAAACTTACAGATAAAATTTGAATTAGCACCAAGGACTTTCACATTATACCCCCCAATTCCTCATTTGTTAGCATTTTGCCACATTTGTTCTATGACCCACCCTCTCTCATCCCTATCCATGCAGGTGCACGCACGTGCGCACGCGCGCACACACACACACACACACACACACACACACACACACACACACACCCCAGTATCAATGGTCTCTTACTGTGAGCAAGCTGCAGAGATGAAGACAAAGGTACACTATAGAATGGATTTATTTTTTAACAATTGCCCTAGCAACCTATGCAAAATTCTAATACGTACTTTGAAAACAAACAAGGAAACCATCATACATTAGCAACACAGAAACCTCCAAACCAGGAGGTCAGCCTTGGGAAAAAGCTTCCCACCAGCTCACACGTTCCTCTCTCACTGCACCAAATTCCCAACAATGTCCCTTTAATTTTTCTGGCTCAGGACCCAGAATCACATGCTTCATTTAGTTGTCCTTCAGTTTCAAGCTCCTTTGGTCTCAAAGAGTGTATAGTCTCTTTCTCCCTTTTGACGTTGATAAATGGAAGGGAAAGGGGTCTTTCCTTCCCCAGAGTTCCCTTATGGGGTCTGGTGTTTTTACCAGAGCCCCTCATGTACCCATCTCAAGGCTGGGAACCAGGTGGTCGTCAGTGGACCCCCCATGTGTCACTCCAGCCCCACCAGCAGAGCACCTGCACCCCATGTCTGCCCTGGTTCTTCAGTATAAGGCCACCATGTTGTTCCCTGTTGAATCCAGCAAATATTTCCCAGGCTCTTCCTGAGATGATGCCAATATCCAGCTTCTTACAGAAATCCCGCTTGATGGCTTTAGCACCGCATGTGTCTCTTGTCTGTGTTGGTCACCAGATGGTCATCACCCTTTCATCCTTCTTCCTACGGTTAAAAGTTGGTGTTCTACCATAAGGAAAAGCTTTCTTTACTCGTTTATTATTATTTTTTTGTTTCATGTACTCCTTTGTTTTTCTTTTTACTAGCTCACTTCTGTTTTGGTCAGTGAATTGCAGTGCATTGTTATGTATATACTATTTACATTGTTCTGAATTTGACCAGGCTAAGTGCCTTCAAGTTGGCTCCTGTGATCTTTTGACAGGTCTCCACCCCACTTCCCACCCCGCTGCATTTGTGCAGTTTTCTGTTTCCAGGTACCATGTAGTTTAACTCTGTCTTGTCATTTCCCTACATCAGCCTGGAATCAGCTTTTTATCCCAGGAGTCCTGCTTCTTCTTCTTCTTTTTTTTTTTTTTGAGGAGTCTGTGTCTCTGTCTGCAAAGGTCACTCTTCTTTCTCCTGTAGAGACACTAGTCATATTAGACTGTGTGCTTAGTCACTCAGTTGTGTCTGACTCTTTCATGACCCTACGGACTGTAGCCTGCCAGGATCTTCTGTCCATAGAATTCTCCAGGCAAAAACACTGGAGTGGGTTACCATTTCCTTCTCTAGGGGATCTTCCTGACCGGCAGATTGAACCCACATCTACTGTGTCTCCCACATTGCTGGTGGATTCTTTACCCACTGAGCCATCCATCGGGGAAGCCCTATATTATACTAGTGTCCACTTTATGCCAGCATGACCCCATCTTAGTTTGATTACCTCTGTAAGAACCCCCCTTTCTAAATAAGGTACATCTTTTATAGCAGGGGGTTGTGGGCATAATTCAACCTGCTGCAACTTGCTCATCAGATAACTAACCCATCACACTGGTTTAGTTAGAGCTCTACATCTACTTTAATATAATCTCTCATGGGCATTGAATTACCTAATGCCTCTTTTTGCACAGTTCGCTTATTTCCCAAAATACAAATAGAATATTGATGCAAAGCAAGTGTATCTCAAGGATCTATTTTGTTTTCTGCCAGAAACTTTCCAAGTTAAATAGCAACCAGTGTGGCCTGCCTGACCTCTTCCTCTCTTGGGTCTCACTGCAGAGGTGCTAAGACTCTGTTAAAAGGCTCCAATTAAGGTTTGCGTGGTGGATCTTTCCAAACTTAGTGTTTTCTTTTTCCATAATTGTCTACCTCAAATTACCTGCTACTCAGGAGACAACAATGCACAAAAAAGTTAGCAACTGTCAAAATAATTTAAAAACATGCTACTTACAAAGGGCCCTTATCTAAAATACTTACCTCCTTACTCAGCTCCAACGACTGAAATACATCAAAGGGTGGAAGGCAACTGTTAAATTGAATGTGATGCCTGCCAGGTTTCACCATCATTTTTTCCAAGTGGGCTGTTATGTAGTCGGTAACTGGATAAGAATGTTTCGATGATGGAAAGGACCCGCATGGGGCACCACAGTGTGGAAACTTGGACTATTGTTTTCTAAAGGAATAAATATATCTTTTGAAAATGGAGGAAGTAACGTGAGCTGAGGGATAGGGCAGCAGAAATGGACTTCACCTACATCATATTCTGGCTAATAAGCCTTAGCCAGGATGCTTCTCCAGTTTGCAATCTATAGCATCACCACCTGCTGAGGCCAGTTTTCCCCAGCCACCCTGTCTACCCCCATCCCTCCTGGAGAGAGGAGGCAATAAAAGCCTCAGAGAAAGGCTCTTGGTTTATTTTATTGCCATTGACAGGCTCAAGGGCAGAGGTAAGACAGGCTAATCTAGGGAAGTAAGTATTAAGGGAGAGTAGATGACTTTGCTGTCAGGAATTAATGAGTGGCTTTATAAACTAACAGCAAGAAACAGGTGGCACTTCCCTAGTGATCCAGTGGTTAAGACTTCACCTTCCAAGGCAGGGATTGTAGGTTCAATCCCTCATCTGGGAACTAAGATCTCACATGCCTCATGTCAAAAAAACCAAAATACAAAACAGAAGCAATATTGTAACAAATTCAATAAAGACTTTAAAAATAGTCAAAAAAAAAAAAAAAGGAAAAAGAAATGGGCTGCAAGTGAGTCTATAGGAAACCTCGGAGACTATGGGGCATTTATGTGAGCCAGTTTCCTCTGGGACAAAGAGAGGAACATGTGTGTCACAAAAGGTTCATACAGCAGAAATTCAGTTCAGTTCAGTCGCTCAGTCGTGTCCGACTCTTTGCAACCCCATGAATGGCAGCATGCCAGGCCACCCTGTCCACCACCAACTCCTGGAGTTCGCTCAGACTAACATCCATCGAGTCCGTGATGCCATCCAGCCATCTCATCCTCTGTCGTCCCCTTCTCCTCCTGCCCCCAACCCCTCCCAGCATCAGAGTCTTTTCCAATGAGTCAACTCTTCACATGAGGTGGCCAAAGTACTGGAGCTTCAGCTTTAGCATCATTCCTGCCAAAGAAATCCCAGGGCTGATCTCCTTCAGAATGGACTGGTTGGATCTCCTTGCAGTCCAAGGGACTCTCAAGAGTCTTCTCCAACACCACAGTTCAAAAGCATCAATTCTTTGGCACTCAGCTTTCTTCACAGTCCAACTCTCACATCCATTCATGACCACAGGAAAAACCATAGCCTTGATTAGATGGACCTTAGTCGGCAAAGTAATGTCTCTGCTTTTCAATATACTATCTAGGTTGGTCATAACTTTTCTTCCAAGGAGTAAGCATCTTTTAATTTCATGGCTGCAGTCACCATCTGCAGTGATTTTGGAGCCCAGAAAAATAAAGTCAGCCACTGTTTCCACTGTTTCCCCATCTATTTCCCATGAAGTGATGGGACTGGATGCCATGATCTTTGTTTTCTGAATGTTGAGCTTTAAGCCAACTTTTTCACTCTCCTCTTTCTCCTTCATCAAGAGGCTTTTTAGTTCCTCTTCACTTTCTGCCATAAGGGTGGTGTCATCTGCATATCTGAGGTTACTGATATTTCTCCAGGCAATCTTGATTCCAGCTTGTGTTTCTTCCAGTCCAGCATTTCTCATTATGTACTTTGCATAGAAGTTAAATAAGCAGGGTGACAATATACAGCCTTGACATACTCCTTTTCCTACTTGGAAACAGTCTGTTGTTCCATGTCCTGTTCTAACTGTTGCTTCCTGACCTGCATGCAGATTTCTCAAGAGGCAGGTCAGGTGGTCTGGTATTCCCATCTCTTTCAGAATTTTCCACAGTTTATTGTGATCCACACAGTCAAAGGCTTTGGCATAGTCAATAAAGCAGAAATAGATGTGTTTCTGGAACTCTCTTGCCTTTTCCATGATCCAGCGGATGTTGGCAATTTGATCTCTGGTTCCTCTGCCTTTTTTAAAACCAGCTTGAACATCAGGGAGTTCACGGTTCACGTATTGCTGAAGCCTGGCTTGGAGAATTTTGAGCATTACTTTACTAGCATGTGAGATGAGTGCAATTGTGCGGTAGTTTGACAACTCTTTGGCATTGCCTTTCTTTGGAATTGGAATGAAAACTGACCTTTTCCAGTCCTGTGGCCACTGCTAAGTTTTCCAAATTTGCTGGCATATTGAGTGCAACACTTTCACAGCATCATCTTTCAGGATTTGAAACAGCTCAACTGGAATTCCATCACCTCCACTAGCTTTGTTCATAGTGGTGTGCTTTCTAAGGCCCACTTGACTTCACATTCCAGGATGTCTGGCTCTAGATTAGTAATCACACCATCATGATTATCTCTATCATGAAGATATTTTTTGTACAGTTCTTCTGTATATTCTTGCCACCTCTTCTTAATATCTTCTGCTTCTGTTACATCCATACCATTTCTGTCCTTTTTGAGCCCATCTTTGCATGAAATGTTCCCTTGGTATCTCTAATTTTCTTGAAGAGATCTTTAGTCTTTCCCACTCTGTTCTTTTCCTCTATTTCTTTGCATTGATTGCTGAAGAAGGCTTTCTTATCTCTTCTTGCTATTCTCTGGAACTCTGCATTCAGATGCTTATATCTTTCCTTTTCTCCTTTGCTTTTTGCTTCTCTTCTTTTCACAGCTATTTGTAAGGCCTTGTCAGACAGCCATTTTTCTTTTTTGCATTTCTTTCCCATGGGGATGGTCTTGATCCCTGTCTCCTGTACAATGTCACGAACCTCATTCCATAGTTCATCAGGCACTCTATCTATCAGATCTAGGCCCTTAAATCTATTTCTCACTTCTACTGTATAATCATAAGGGATCTGATTTAGGTTATACCTGAATGGTCTAGCGGTTTTCCCTACTTTCTTCAATTTGAGTCTGAATTTGGTAATAAGGAGTTCATGATCTGAGCCACAGTCAGCTCCTGGTCTTGTTTTTGTTGACTGTATAGAGCTTCTCCATCTTTGGCTGCAAAGAATATAATCAATCTGATTTCAGTGTTGACATCTGGTGATGTCCATGTATAGAGTCTTCTCTTGTGTTGTTGGAAGAGGGTGTTTGCTATGACCAGTGCATTTTCTTGGCAAAACTCCCTTAGTCTTTGCCCTGCTTCATTCCGCATTCCAAGGCCAAATTTGCCTTTTACTCCAGGTGTTTCTTGACTTCCTACTTTTGCATTCCAGTCCCCTATAATAAAAAGGACATCTTTTTTGGGTGTTAGTTCTAAAAGGTCTTGTAGGTCTTCATAAAACTGTTCAACTTCAGCTTCTTCAGCGTTACTGGTTGGGGCATAGACTTGGATAACTGTGATATTGAATGGTTTGCCTTGGAGACAAACAGAGATCATTCTGTTGTTTTTGAGATTGCATCTAAGTACTGCATTTCAGATTCTTTTGTTGACCAGGATGGCTACTCCATTTCTTTTGAGGGATTCCTGCCCGCAGTAGTAGATATAATGGTCATCTGAGTTAAATTCCCCCATTCCAGTCCATTTTAGTTCGCTGATTCCTAGAATGTCGACGTTCACCCTTGCCATCTCTTGTTTGACCACTTCCAATTTGCCTTGATTCGTGGACCTGACATTCCAGGTTCCTATGCAATATTGCTCTTTACAGCATTGGACCTTGCTTCTATCACCAGTCACATCCACAGCTGGGTATTGTTTTTGCTTTGGCTCCATCCCTTCATTCTTTCTGGAGTTATTTCTCCATTGATCTCCAGTAGCACATTGGGCACCTACTGACCTGGGGAGTTTCTCTTTCAGTATCCTATCATTTTGCCTTTTCATAGAAATTAGGGAATGTGAAAGTGTATTAGTTCATCTTGTCCGACTCTTTGCAACCCCATGGACTGTAGCCCACCAGGCTCCTCTGTCCATGGAATTCTCCAGGCAAGAACACTGGAGTGGGTTGCCATTCCCTTCTCCAGGGGATCTTCTCAACCCAGGGATCAAACCTGGGCTTCCCGAATTGCAGACAGATTCTTTACCATCTAAGTCACCTGGGAAATTCAATTAGGGAATGCTGCTGCTGCTAAGTCACTTCAGTCGTGTCCGACTCTGTCCGACCCCATAGACGGCAGCCCACCAGGCTCCCCCGTCCCTGGGATTCTTCAGGCAAGAACACTGGAGTGGGTTGCCATTTCCTTCTCCAATACATGAAAGTGAAGAGTGAAAGTAAAGTCGCTCAGTCCTGTCTGACTCTTCTCGACCCCATGGACTGCAGCCCACCAGGCTTCTCCGTCCATGGGATTTTCCAGGCAAGAGTACTGGAGTGGGGTGCCTTCGCCTTCTCTGAATGGAAGCTTGCTGCTGCTGCTGAGTCGCTTCAGTCCTGTCCGATTCTATGCGACTCCATAGACGGCAGCCCTCCAGGCTCCCCCGTCCCTGGGATTCTCCAGGCAAGAACACTGGAGTGGGTTGCCATTTCCTTCTAAACATACTTGAATTCCTTACTCTGGAGTTCATAATATCACCACTATGAAGATTTAGGGGATGCATCGTTGACTGAACAACAGGGGAAAAAAAAGGTTATTTTTTTTTTTGGAGGGTGTGAAGTAACCAAAACTTTCAAAAGACAATTTCTGTTGCCTGCTATCAGGTTCTATCATTGTTCTTTTCCAGCAAAATAGAACAAGATACATCCTGGAAAGAAAAGCATAGTTTTTGAAAATTATTTTTATTCACAAGACAATGATTCATTTTTAAAGGTGAAATGCCATAGAGAGTATTTACAATTGCTACATTTAATTTCAAAACTTACTTTTTGTAAAATGTCATTATCTTTAACCTAAGAATTTATAAGAGAAATACCAGGAAATTTGTAATGAAATGCAATTCAAAGTGAAGCTCCAGAAAAAAGGACAGGGGGAAAGGGTTTTGTCCGTTTGCTACCATTAGTGTTTGATGATCAGGGCAAGGTGATTTCTATGCCACGACTGGTGAGATTGTGGTGCTGTCTGGACCATGTTTGGATATCTGTGTTAATGTGGATGGTTTGGAATAAGAATAGTACTTACAAGTGGATTCAGAGACGGTACAAAGGCCAGAGGTCGGACTTGTTGGAGTCTGGGAGAAAACTGCACGTGGGGAAATTAAAGGAACTTGGGATTAGAGAGGGGAACTAGTATATGTTGGTTTTCAAATGGTTTTCATTATCTGATGTGGCTCACAGGGAGGATAAAGACAGAACAAGGACCACTTGGAAAACAACATATAGAGTGACTCCACTGTTTCACAATGAAAACTCTTCTTTGAAAAAGGACTAACAGTCTGGAGGAAGATGCATCCAGTGCATTTTTGTCCTGGGAGTCAGAGTGCCCTGAATGACCTTGAACTTTTCCACCGGTGCCAGGAAGGATGCCATGAAAGGTCCCTAAGCAGTGAGCGAAGGCTATATTCTGCAGCATATTTTCCAAGACAAAGAAGAGGCGTTTACGTTTTGGGGATAATTTCTAAGCACTGTGTAAGTCAAGTTATCTTTGCAATGTGCAAAACTTCCTCTCCATTCAAATGTGTGAAGTCAGGGAAGACTAGACTGCTGCGCGTAAAGGAGCACTTGGCCGCCCCATGAGCTGCCCGGCGGTGCGTGCCTGAGCGCAGTCGTCCGTCGCTAAACAGACCGCACGGGACCCTGAAATCTGTCAGATGGCAACAGAAGGCAAAGTGCTGGGAGCTGCACTTTCTTATTTATGACGAGGCAGAGGACTCGGCTGTGCGCATAATTGTGCTCGGAACTCACTTCTGACCAACCGCGGTCGTCAGTGGGGTGAGTCCCACCCAGAGGGAACAGCCAAGTATTGTTTCTGTCAGTTGGAAAATTACATTTGTCATCAAACAACTGAAGATGTTTCTTAAAAAGTGCAAGTGCTGTTCAGTTCTAACACTCCGGGAAAACGTGACAAACTTAGATGACAAACAATGTAGTGTGGTGTGAAATATGGATTCTTTGGTCTTGGCAGTTCTGGCTTCCAGTGATGGAGCTGGTGTGTCCTACCTGTGTGATTTGGCAAATTGAATGCTGTATCTGCTCCCTCATCAGTGAAATGAGAGTGACAAGCATGTTGAATAGCAGGGGGTCCTTCTTCCTTCCTCCTCCTATGCCCTTTTCATCATTTCCCCCAGTACTTACTTCACAGTCCTGACTCCCAATTAAGACGTGCCAACATTAACTAGAGAAGGCAAGTAATGCAGTAAGAGATTTTCCCAACAATCCCCAAGGAATTCAGCCGTTTTCAGATCCACAATTGTTGCTTAAGAGCTATAGCCTTGGACAGGCCACTGGGCCCTTGGGTACCAGTAAGAGATGGAAAAGGCAGTATTCCTCCCCGAAGGGAAGAAGATCAAAGTGGATTTAGGACTTCCCTTGCAGACCAGTGGTTAAGATTCTGTGCTTTCAACATGAGGGGCACGTGTTCAATCCCTGGTAGCAGAACTAAGATCCCACACTCGGTGTGATATGGCCAAAAATAAAAGCGGATTTAAAATGTCATTGCTTTTGGCCCTGAGAAGCGTCATTCCCCACTTACAACAAAGTGTGAGCAAACTGGTACATGTTCTACTCGTCTTAGTTTTGCACACAAGGGAGATTTGTGTGTGTGCAGGTACACACACACACAGCTAGGGAATCTCAATGCTAAATGTGCTATTTTGGCTCCTAGGGTCTCTCCTCCATAATATCCCTGCTAATAATGTGTAATCAAGTCTCTGAAAAGGTTTGAAAGCAAACGAAATATAAACAAAGCTTTTCCTTACCCTTAATTTGATTCCTGGTTCGCTGGCCGAGCACATGAGTCTATGGTTATTATCCACATGTATTTCCATTTAAAACATGCCAGCTGGGGCCAGTTCTCACTGGAGAATTGTAACAGCTGTCCCAGTGGAAAATAAAAGCATGTCACTTTAAATTTTATACCAAGGCCAAAGAAATGTCAGATTCCTGCCTTGGCTGGATAACGACACACATTATCTTTGACCTGAGCACATCCCATCAATTCATGTTCATGAGAAAATTACACTTTGGATTTACTTGATTCCTGTTCTTTATCCAATTTCTTACATAAAAAGGCAATTTGATCTTCTCTTCAATGCCCACTGTATAAATATCACATTTCACACCAGCATGCTAATGTTGTGAAAGTTTGATCATATTTTTTGAAATGTTGGCCCCAATATTCCCCTCTCTTCCTGTACCACCAAATCATTGCAATCTAATCAGTTTTAATTAGTTGTGCCTGATCTCTGCAAAAACACATTGCATTTTTCCATTAATAAATATTAGATTAAACAAATCTTATGTTCTTTAAGATTTTTCCAAACCCAACGGCATGTCTGTTGTATGAACTTTTCTTTCCATCTGCTTGACTTTTAAAGTACACTTAGTATATTCTTGACTGTATGTTTCTGTATATGAACAGAGTATTAGGGCTTCTAACAATCTTTTGCAGATAGAATTACAGGCTTCCAAATTTTTATTTGATCAGATTCTAATGAGCCGTTGTTATTTTTGGCTTAATTTTCATGCATTGGCTCTGTACAATGCAATTTTGTCCCATAGATTCTAAAAAGAGAAGAGAATGCATTTATTCGAGTTCTGTGCCATATGTAGTTGATTTGTAATATATGCTTTTAGGGGAAATTCATATGTACATATATATTTACCATGCATCCTAGTTTTGGCCCTGCAAGACAACTTTCTACTATTTTTGGAATGAAGAAAACAAATAATTTTTAAATGGCTATCAGAGCGCATGTGGCAAATTAATCATAATAGCAGCTTAGGAAAGGCAAGAGATAGAAGATGTTTGAGCCTGGACTAGGTGGATGAATATTACTGAATGTCCACAGGAGCAGTAATTACAATTAATCACAGAAAAGAGGGTGTTGTTGGGGGAAAGAATGGAGCAAACAAAGACATGCCAACTGTGTAGGAGATTTGGCATGGTGGCACTGGCTAGAGGAGAGTCAGCCAACAACACCCCAGGGGTCGAGTCCAGCCTGCTGCCTGCTTATCAATAAAGTTTTATGGGAACACAACCCTGCCCATTGTTCACCTAACATCTCTGGCTGCTTTAGCCCTACAGAGTTGAATAGCATGCCTGAAAAGCCTTAAGATATCTACTATCAGTTCCTTCAGAGAAAACAATGGTATATTGACAAGAGGAGGGCAGTAAATCCTGCTTCATGGTCCAGCATACACCCGTTTCCTGTTAGACAGTTTCAGCCATGTGCAAGGTCTGCACTCAGGGAAGTGGAGTCATGGGTCCCTTCCTGGACCGCCGTGAAACAGGAGGCAGCTGTCTACATGCCTTCCTGCTCCCCTCCACGGAGCCGGGGAATGGTCAGCAGGCCCAGTGCCTTGAGCTCAGACTTCAGAGCCCTCGTAGGTTGATGCTGTACATCTCTGCTGGTATATAGGGGACAAACACCTGCCACCCTGCATGTCTGGGTTTCCCCACTGGATACTTAGCCATTACCTTACCAATTCTGTTAGTTACCCTGAGCCCACATCTGTGGGGCTGGGGGTATCCATGTTTATTGCATCTCCAGGTCATGCCCAGAAACTGAAGTGTTTCCTCTTTGACTTCTTTCTGGCCCTGATGCTTCTTCATTATCTGTTTTAGGATTACTCATTCCCAGTATAATTCACATCAGGTATAATTCTTGGCCTCTTTGTAAGGACTATGAAATCTTAAATTTTTAATTCAGATTCATCTTATTTCAAAAAAAATTTTTTAAACAAATCTTTCCTATTCGTCCTTTCTCTTTCTTTCTTTCTCTCCATGGTTATGACTCTTGCTTTCATCTGTATTTCCTTCAAATAGCAAGGAAGTGGCATTTTGGAATTAAAGGACATGTATGTGTTCAATCCTTTTTTGCATTTTGACAACTTGACAATCAGAAATTCCATACTAGTTTAAATTCTGAGTAGTTTCTCTTACTTCTTACTGAATATTATTTATTTAAAGTGTCTGTTGCATTGGGAAAACATATTGCATTCTTATTTCATTCTGTTTTTCCAATCACTAGTAAAGTTGAGGGTTTTTAATTCTGACCATGATGGTGGAGGTAGGGCAGACTTACCCTCTGGGGATAAACAGCTGTGACACTGGACAAAATATACAAGTGACAGTTTTCAGTGAAAGGAAGCAAACCAGGGGAGTCCCACATCCCCTCAGCTCTCAGCCTGGGTGGGGCAGGCACCTTCTGAACCAGCATGGAGGGGAGAGAAGAGAGAGCTCAGGACTCTTGCCCCCGTCCCAGAGTCAGCAATTTCTCCAAGTGATGCTGATTTCCTTCTTTAGTGAAAATCAGTGTTTAAGAGCGAAGAATTGGGCCCTGGGGTGTTCACTGCTCCTACGGTGTCCTGACTTCTTGCTCCCTAGTGAGCAGGGCTAAGAAATATGTGTGTACACTAACCCATATGTAATAAACATAGCCATTTATTTTTTAATTTATCTATCCATATATATCAAAATAAGTATGCATTTGTACTCATATTTCCCACTTTAATATAGTACTGCAGCATGTTTGAAATGATTCTTATATGAACTGTGTTTTTAATATATCAATTCTCTTTTAAGAATTTTGACATTTGAAAAAATTTCTACCTCATTCAAGAACATTGCAATATTTAAACATACAACTAAACACTTCATGTTTTCTTTTTCTTTTTTATTTTTTTCATGTTTTCTTTTTAGGTTTACATATTTCATTCATCCATAATTTATGTTCACACATTGTGTGAAAAAAATCATATAGTTAAGCTTTTCCATGTGTGAACCAATTATCACCATGCCATTCATTAACAAAGCATCTTATTAAGTTATTGGAAACTTCACTCATCATTTTTTGAATGTCCTTTTAAATGGGTCTGTTTTTCGGATTTCTGTTCCCCTCCACTGATATGTCTGTTCTTGAATTAATACTTCTTTAAAAGTTATTATAGCTTATGAAATAACTGTCTGTGAAATTCCTCCCTCATTATCTTTCTTCTATATTTCCTTGATTACTACGTCTCATTCTTGCAGAAGAAATGTATAATTATGTTGTCAAGTTTCAAAATAAAATCCATTTGGGATTTTGAGTGAAATATAATTATGTATATACTTTGTACTTTGCCCTATTTCTGATTTAAATAAAAATGTCTTTGTTATTGTCGTTGTTTGTGATATGGGATATGGAAACTCAATTTTACATTAGTGAAATATATTTATGTTTTTATAGTGAATATTTTGTATTCAAGTGCTGGCCATATGTGCTTGCCAGGCTCTATATTCTCAATAATGACAATAATAGTAAATTACAATAATGTAATTTTAATCATGATAATTATTATTATTTATTTGATCCCTGGGTCAGGAAGAGCGCCTGGAGAGGGAAATGGCAACCCTCTCCAGTATTCTTGCCTGGAGAATTCCATGGACAGAGGAGCCTGGTTGGCTACAATCCATGACGTTGCAAAGAGTTGGACACAACTGAAGTGACTTAGCACACACACACTCATGCATACCAAAGATAAGGTGGCAATAAGGTCACATTGTGCACGAGGACAGAAGTGCATCGCTTGCACAGAACTGGCAGGTTCCCCTCCAAACACATAAAAGTAGAAGGGCTTCATTCACTGAACAGCAATAACATTTCAAGACCAAACTAATTAGGGAGGTCTAATCTAATGGCACCCCACTCCAGTATCCTTGCCTGGAAAATCTCATGGCCAGAGGAGCCTGGTGGGCTGCAGTCCACGGGGTTGCAAAGAGTTGGGCACGACTGAGCGACTAACACTAACAACCCACCTGAGATGATCTTCAGATGTTAAGATTCTTCTTTCCTTACAGTTCTGCATAACACAAATATTTGTTAAAAACAAGCAAATCCACTATACAGTTTCACCTGAAGATAGTGCCAAATTTTACACTATACACATACATTTATAACAATGTATACATGTATATACTATTATGTCATATATATGTCAATATTTGCATTATTTTACCATATATATACATACATGTATACACACACATATAGTTATATATTAACAAACCAAAACAATACAGCAAACTATGGCATATAATAAAAAGAAGCAGACACAGACATAGAAAACATACTAGTGTTTTCTGGGGGATGGGCAATTCAAGAGTCAGGGAGGGGGAGGTACATACTGCCTGGTCTAAGATAGGGTACAGGGATGAACTGTACAACAGAGGGTCTGTAGCCAATATCTTGAAATAACTGTAAATGGTATGTAACCTTTAAAACTTCAAAAACTAAATTAAAAAAGCAAGACAAAGACGGTTCAATCATGTGCTCCTTAGTGAACCCACTGTGACATCCATAAGATGAAGCAGGTACATGAAGAAACAGCTGTTATGGGCAGGCTAGTGGCAGGGAGCTCTCCTGGGGGCTGTCACCAAAGGGACACGTGTCATTAAACACGTGTCCCAATACACAAAATGCACAACGCCAAGCATGAACCCTTGCATTACCTGTGGACTCTGGGTGGTGATGTTGGGTCAACATGGGTCCATCAGTCATAACAAAGGTACAGCACTGAGGGAGATTTTGTTTTTGTGTTTCATAATAAAGGTTTTTTTTTTTTAATTCTTACATTTCTAAATATTCCTGAAATCATGGTGAAGTATTCAGGTGCCTACACCAATGAGTAGAATTACCATGAAAACAACTACAAGCTCTGGTGAAAGTAGATGTGTTTTATTAGTGATTGGAGACCCAGAGCAAGATTACCAGTGGGTGCAATTTTCTACAATGGAAAACAACTCCTGCAATGTTCTGAATAAAATAACACAAAGGACACTTTTCTCCTTCAATTTGCACTTTCTAGAAATTGCCTTCCTAGAAAGTTCATTACACTAGTAAAGTAATGCTTAAAATTCTCCAAGCCAGGCTTCAGCATTACGTGAACCGTGAACTTCCAGATGTTCAAGCTGCTTTTAGAAAAGGCAGAGGAACCAGAGATCAAATTTCCAACATCTGCTGGATCATGGAAAAAGGAAGAAAGTTCCAGAAAAACATCTATTTCTGCTTTATTGACTATGCCAAAGCCTTTGACTGTGTGGATCACTATAAACTGTGGAAAATTCTGAGAGAGATGGGCATACCAGACCACCACCTTACCTGCCTCTTGAGAAACCTGTATGCAGGTCAGGAAGCAACAGTTAGAACTGGACATGGAACAACAGACTGGTTCCAAATTGGGAAAGGAGTATGTCCGGGCTGTATATTGTCACCCTGCTTATTTAACCTCTATGCAGAGTATATCATGAGAAACGCTGGGCTGGAGGAAGCACAAGCTGGAATTGAGATTGCGGGAGAAATATCAATAACCTCAGATAAGCAGATGACACCACCCTTATGGCAGAAAATGAAGAAAAACTAAAGAGGCTCTTGATTAAAGTGAAAGAGAAGAATGAAAAAGCTGGCTTAAAGCTCAACATTCAGAAAACTAAGATCATGGCATCCAGTCACATCACTTCATGGCAAATAGATGGGGAAACAGTGGAAACTGTGTCAGACTTTATTTTTCTGGGCTCCAAAATCACTGCAGATGGTGACTGCAGTCATGAAATTAAAAGACACTTATTCCTTGGAAGGAAAGTTATGACCAACCTAGACAGCATATGAAAAAGCAGAGATATTACTTTGTTAACAAAGGTCTGTCTAGTCAAGGCTATGGTTTTTCCAGTGGTCATGCATGGATGTGAGAGTTGGGCTATAAAGAAAGCTGAGTGCCAAAGAATTGATGCTCTTGAACTGTGTTGTTGGAGAAGACTCTTGAGAGTCCCTTGGACTGCAAAGAGATCCAACCAGTCCATCCTAAAGGAGATCAGTCCTGGATGTTCATTGGAAGAACTGATGTTGAGGCTGAAACTCAAATACTTTGGCCACCTAATGCAAAGAGCTGACTCATTGGAAAAGACCCTGATGCTGGGAAAGATTGAAGGCAGGAGGAGAAGGGGCCGACAGAGGATGAGATGGTTGGATGGCATCATTGACTTGATGAACATGGGTTTGGGTGGACCCGGGAGTTGGTGATGGACAGGGAGGCCTGGTGTGCTGCAGTGCATGGGGTCACAAAGAGTCAGACACGACTGAGTGGCTGAAATGAACTGAAAAAGTTCATTAAAGCCGTGGAAAAAATACTTCATGTGTTTCTGTAGAACAGAATTAGGTCCTAGATTTGGGAAACTATGAAAGAGACTTTTCACATTCATATATACCTCATAGTCCTCTTGCCACCCTGGACAGACCTGGGATGGTTTTAACTACACAGGTATGTAGGACCTACATGTAACTGCCCATGGAGTTCTCTCATATGTTAATATTTTTCTGGCAGAGTGTCCATAGCAGGCATGGTGGTGCATGTATGGTGAGGAGTGGGGGGAATCCGTGTACCTCCCCTCTATTTTGCTGTGACCCTGACACTGCTCTAAAAACAGCACCTTCTTCAAAAGAGAAACAAGCAGGGAGAAGGGTGGTGGTGTGAGGACTCTGGGTAGGAACCACATGTATCTTCAGAGTGGGATGAGGTCTGGTGTGACTGGAGCTGGGCAGCAGGAGGGACTGAAGACCTGAGGGGTCCTGATTGCAATCACGCGTCACTCTCTTTCTGGTTTCAGGAAGGAGCTCTTCTCCCATCTTAACACCTGGTGTTCCCAACAACCACCACTTTTCACAATATTTATTTTCCTTCTACATAGAATTTTAAAGATTACTTCTTCTTAGTGAAAGTGAAAGTCGCTTGGTCATGTCTGACTCTCTGTGACCCCCGTGGCCTGTAGCCCACTAGCCTCCTCTGTCCATAGGATTCCCCAGGCAAAAATACTGAAGTGGCTTGCCATGCCATCCTCCAGGGATCTTCCTGACGCAAGGATTGAACCCAGGGCTCCTACATTGCAGGCAGATTCTTTACCGTCTGAGCCACTAAAGTCCTTACTTCCTTCTAAGGTACAGATAATTCAGTTCTCATTACCCCTTGTACCTTAACCAAGATCTTTATGAATTAATCGTGAAGTAATGGAAGTGTTGGTTGTTATGGGAAATATACATATATGTGTGTATGAATATATTCGCTTACTGCAGATAGTGTACACACATGCACACACAAGCCTACACGCATAGATGATATGATGTAGACCAGCTCCCTTCTTCTGGAGATTTTAGAAAACAGCAGGAGGGTGTTGGTGACTTTCAAGACAAACCACACAGGATGATTGCCCACGGCATCCACAGGGTCAGAGCTTGTTTTAAACGTTTATTCTGTGTGCTTGTGTGAGTGATGTATAATATGTAGCATATGCATGTTATCGTGCACGTGCTTAGTCACTAAGTCATGTCCGACTTTGTGTGACCCCAGTGCTGTGGCCCACCAGGCTCCTTTCTCCGTGGGATAGTCCAAGAAAGAACACTGGAGTGGATTGCCATTTCCTTTTCCAGGGGATCTTCCCAACCCAGGGATCGAACCTAAGTCTCCTGCATCTTATGCATTGGCAGGTGGCTTCTTAACCACTGAGCCCCCTGGGAAGTATGTATACATGCACATATATTATGCATACTGAATATGCACATTTATACATACTACACACACACATGCATACTATATGCATAAAGTATATATGCTATATAACCATGCATACATATAGGCACATTATATAAATGCACATATATACTTGTATATTGCATGTGTAGATATACATAGTACATATACACACATGTGCAGATAAAGCGTATATTTGTGGATATATGCATACATCTTAATTTGTTGGGGTGATTGAGTCTGGTTTGGGGGCTAATAGCTGACCCTCCCCCAACCAACAAGCACCTGAAGCTAGCCCTCTTGGTCTGCTTTTTACATGAACCATTGTTGTTATTCTCCATGCGACTGTGTGATTTCTGCTCCCTCGGGATACAGTCAATGCCAAGAGTCAGTTCTCACTTATCTGACAGTGACAACCAGGGGTTACCTCCAGGATATGATCCACAATTCTTCTGTTTTCATACACATGACTGAATATTTTAATGGCAGTCCAAGGTCAGGATCTGGGGCATAGCTTGTGAAAACACACACACGTCATCCCTGTGGGTTTGAAGAAACTGAAATGATGAAGAACTCACTTTCTATTCCGGAGCCTGTTGTAAAACGATTGCCTCTAGAGCTTTGGGATGTGTTTATTTTTTTATGTGCTGTGTTTATTTGCGATGGTGCAGGATCCCACTGTTAATTACAAGCATAGGCCTCTGCTGTTCACGGGGCATCTGCTCCACACTTCCAGGGCACGCCCTGCGCTGGGGGTAGCTCCCATAAAACAGATGCCGCAAGGAAGAAAGTAGCATGGATTTATCTTTAATGATGGCAATGTCCAACGCTTTTCAGAAGGATATTCTGAGAGCTGAATCAAATATTTGATTTTCCACTAAACTGCAAAATGAAATCGTTTTTAGCAAATGCTGCAGTTAGAGACAGCTGGAGAAAACTTGAGGAGGACTTTGTCCTATTGTCTGAAGTCCAACTGAAAATCACTTAGCTTGTCACCTTAGGTGCTTTATCTATTGATCACACATCAATATTTAATCCTCTGTTTCTGAAGAAATTGCAACATAATAGACCATCTTCGCTGCTTTTTTAAAAATCCACTTCTGGTATCTTTATTTAGAACGTAAGGTTTAAGACTGCTTTTTTAGGAAAAGTACTTTTTCTAAGGTATATTCTCTCTCAAAGAGTATTTGAAAGTGAAGATTGGTTTAACTTCTCTTTGGCTTCTTATTTGTAACTCTGTGGTCATAAAAGATCAAACTGCAGTGTATCTTGCCCTTCTGAAACATTACGACGTTTACGTCCCTCATGTTTGAGCACCCTTCCATGTTGGGGGTGGGGGTCAAGGGTGTTCTGATGACTGCTGCTCCCTGCTACTCGGCGAAGAAGTGGCCACATCTCACGCCATTGAGTCCTGGTGTGTATACATGTACATGCGTGTCCATACACATCCACAGGCATGAACGACAGATTTTCATATTGACTTGAGTTAATAGGCTTAAGGTGATCCAGATTCTTGCTTTTTCAGTGATGATTTGGGTCCCTTAGTATTTGCAGAAAAGAGAAATCTATAGAAATGGGTTTGCAGAGAGGCCATACCATCAGGTAACTAAATAGCCACTTCCAGGTTTCCAAGCTGCTTTGTGAAATGATATGAATTACTGTTTGAGCATTTGCAATTTATCACCTCATTTGTTTGTTTGTGTTTCAAGTCATCATTCAGAAATTACTTCCCTCAACTTGAACCACTACTATTATATTTTTGAAAAAAGAATGGAGACACATATATGTATAACTGAATCCTTTGCTGTATACCTGACAGGAGCACACTGTTAATCCACTACACTCCAGTTAGAAAAGTTAGAAAAATACTTTGACTACACTTGGTGTTAGGATTACAGATATACTTTTCTTTCTTTTGGTTTTCTTTATTTTCTTTGTAAACATAAAATTGGCGATAATATGGATCCTTCCCTTTAGACATGTTTGTATTTTCCTGCCTTTGCTCAGACCTCTCTGCATTGCGGCATGCCCAGAAGGAGAACACTAAAGATGACTGCAGTGTCTCTCTCTGGAGCATCAGGGCCACGTGCAGACCTGAGGAGAACATGTGGATTGTGTTTGTTCAACTGCATGAGTTTAAACGGGAACTTTGCATGCATGTTTCGTATTAAACAAGAGAGTTAGAAAAATTTAGGAGCAGATACAGGGTTTCAGTCCCATTTAGTCTCAGTGTGTCAGAAGGGACAGCCCAATGACACAGGTTTGAGGCACAAGTTTGCTTTCTTGGAGGAACACTTGAGAGTCTTTCTTAATTAATGGAAAACCTCCATTTATTTACAGCTGTATGTTGGGCAACACATGTAGAAGAAGCATCAGAACACCTGGAAACTTGAGGTAAAATCAGGAATCCTATATTCTAGATGTCACATATGGACTCTAGGAGAAAGCACATTAGATACAGAGACCTGACTGGGCCCCGAATGAGCCACATGAGGGCTGGTTCCTGCTCCTTAGGGGTCTGCTTCAGGACGGTTCCGATGTTCTTGGATTCATATGGCTGCCTTTTTTGCCTTTTATGATTTAGGCAGAGGGGCAGAAAAAGTAGGGACTTTTCCCTTTACCCTGAAAAGAAAAATCGACTAAACTATTAAGAACTCATCGTATTCTACTCTTTGATTTAGTCTTTACGGTGAGACAGTTTTGGGTCATTGAAGCCTTGAACTTTATTAACTGACTTCTGAAACTGCTTTGTGTTTCCCCGATGTGTGCTGTTCTCAGTCATTATTCATTGGTTCACTGTTACTCCATCCTTCTGTACAATATTCTTTTGAAACTCAGCTGTATTGAGACTCTGAAAGTTGACTTTATTTATGGGATCATGCAAGATTGGCTTGATTTCTCCTCTTATCCTGTATCTGGCATGAACTGCTCCTCTGAATCTGATACCAGGTTGAGACCTCCCTTGTTCTGGGTCATGGGAGGTCAGCACAGTGATGCAGCCTGGAGTCTGAAGAGCGTCTGTGTGGTTAGAGTCACACTATGCTCTCTCGTTTCACAACAAGGACATGCCAAGGCTAGTTCACAGGTCCCAGGACAGGGCAGGAGAGACCAGGAGAGGTGAGCAGTTGTTGTCAACCGCCCAAACCCATCAGAAGGTCAGCAGTGAACTACCCGTCAAGCAGTAGTA
The DNA here is from genome assembly GCF_014754425.2 of Oryx dammah. Classification (NCBI taxonomy): domain Eukaryota; kingdom Metazoa; phylum Chordata; class Mammalia; order Artiodactyla; family Bovidae; genus Oryx; species Oryx dammah. The sequence continues at coordinate 37,929,812 of NW_024070194.1, read as the reverse complement.
CCTGTCACTACATGAACAAGTTGGCAAATACCAGCTTACCACCTCTAGTCCCAGCCTCAACTGTCAGCTTGCACACGTGTGAGCTAAACAAAACTTATTATTTTATGTCCTTGAGGTCTTGGGACTATTTCACCTGCAGCACTATTGTGACAATCAATATAATATGTAATATCATGGGAATTAATATATATTTTAAAAAGTGTTATCATAAAAAATACCTAAAACAGTTGGCATGTTATTTGGGTCAAGTTGGCTGCTGGAAGTTAAAAGTGAAGAAACTAATAAAACAATGGGAAATGGTAAGGAAACATTATAGAAAGCTAAGAAAATGGCCAAAGATTTGGAAAAAATGTTGCATCTGGTAACCTAGAAAATTATATATACTCTGAAAGTGCATAACAAGATATGAGGTGACATTTCACTGTGGTTTTGATTTGCATTTCTCTGATGATTAGTGATGCTGAACATCTTCTCATATACCCAGTGGTCATTGTACGTCTTCTTGGGAGAAATGTCTATTCAAACCTTTTTCTCATTTTTCTTAATTAGGGTATTTGTTTCTTCACTATTGAATTGTAGGAGTTCCTTATATATTTTGGAAATTAACTTTTTTTCTGATAGATGGTCTGCAAATATTTTCTCTTAATCCATAGGTTGTTTTTCACTCTATTGATTGCCCGGGGCAGGGGCTGAGGGGAACAGGAAGTTGTTGTTCAAAAGGCATAAAGTTCCTGCAAAATAAATAAGTTCTAGAGACCTGCCTTACAACATGACTCCATAGTAAACAATAGTGTATTATGCACTTGAAAATATGGTAAGAGGATAAGTTTTCTTACCACAAAACACACACACACATCTCAGAAGAACACAAGGCAACTTTTGGAGGTACATCATAAGTATATGCATATGGCCAAACTCATTAAGAAGTATATATTAAATGGGAACAAGTTGTTGTATATCAACTGTAGATAAATAAAGGTTATATGTATACATGTATATCCCTAATAAGTACAATTTGAGCCTTCATTGGAGATGGTGCCCTTAAAGTACATGTATGTGTGTCTGTATTTTGGTGTGCAAGTGAAGCTTCAGAAAAAAAAAATGCATTTTCAGGAAATCTAGGATGTTCTGTCTGGACCACTGATCCAGAAGGAGAAAAAAAAAAATTATGACCACTTTCTGAGGCAATCATGAATGAATGCATAGTCATTTAATAACTTAGCACACACCTGGGCCCATGTGCCTAAGCGTTGGTAGAAAATGTCACCAAAAATAGATTATGGGGGTGGGTAATAGGAGCTTGTGTCTGATATGCCAGTAGATACTTGTGAAAACCAATTTACTTGAGGAATAAATAAGATATCATTTAATTTCAGTGGAATGGCCAACACGGTCTAGCAATTTTTCTGACTACAACTTCCATCTTCTAAAATCTAAAAAGAAGAATTACATTTTCATCAGCAAAAGGCATTCAAATAGAGGAAGTTAGGATTTTCAATTTGTATGCAGGATAAGTAGTCACTTCATCCTAAAGCTGTAATTGAAAGTCTTTTATATGGTAAATTCAGAATAATTACAGAGCCAGAATATAGTAAATATGGCAGCCAAAGAAGTTCTTTGAAAACAAAAACTTAATTTTCAGTTTTTATCACGTATTTAATATTTGGCCTTTTATGAATAAGCCTTTAAATGTCTCTTGTGAGTGACATGAACTCTACTCCAGCTGCAGTTACTTTTTTTTTTTAATTTCCTGGTAAAACATAGTCCTTCTTTCAAAGTAGGAAATGCACAGAGAGCATACTTGGCTTAATACATGATTATTTTTCTCTAGATAACAAAGAAGATAATTTTATAAAAATATGTTTCTCTTCTGGCCATTTATCAGCTCTCCTTCAGGAACAGCCTCACATTTTTATTTTCTTATTTTGTCACATCTTTTAAATCCTCTAAAATGACTTTATCTAAAGGTCAGCTCCCTTTTCTATCCAATTTAACTTTATCTACAAAATTTTGTGACTTTGGCTTTGGATTAGTGATGAGTGGAGATAAGAGTAATGTCACAGAGGTTTGCACCTTTTTGGTCAGAAAATCCAGACTGTTAACCAACAAGGTTTTGCCGTGAGATGCCCACAAGACCTGGGTTTTGCCAAGGGAAAATGTCAGCTGGAAAGTAACCTCTAAAATTAACTTTTAGTGGATAAGAAAAAAAAAAAATGTAAGGTCACTTTAAGATGCTAAACAGTCTCCCAGACATATGGACAGGTCTGGGGTCTGACTAAGGTCATCACAGGTCCAGGGAGTTAGGGGTGTCCAGTCAAGAGGTTTTGTGGTTTGTACTGGGGAAAGTTAAGGAAAAAATACCCAGAAGCAAATATTTCCAGTGACATCAAAAAGGAAATCCTTTTAAAAATAGATTTTTAGCATTCTAATCCTACCTGGGTGTTCTTTGGAAGGAATGATGCTAAAGCTGAAACTCCAATACTCTGGCCACCTCATGCGAAGAGCTGACTCATTGGAAAAGACTCTGATGCTGGGAGGGATTGGGGGCAGGAGGAGAAGGGGACAACAGAGGATGAGATGGATGGATGGCATCATCGACTCTATGGACGTGAGTTTCAGTGAACTCCGGGAGTTGGTGATGGACAGGGAGGCCTGGTGTGCTGCAATTCATAGGGTAGCAAAGAGTCAGACATGACTGAGCAACTGAACTGAACTGAACTGTATCTTACTGGCAATAAAATTTCTATAGTTGAATAGGTGTTTTGGGCTATTTATTTTGGCTGTCATTAAACAGTAAGATTTTCTAACTAATCTCCTTTGTTCAGATTTTACATTCAACAAGCAACCTCTTGGTTTTGATTTGGCTTCCCATGCAGGGCTTCCGATAGAGGATATTTGGGTTTTTCTGGCATGAGCATATAGTCTGAGTACAGTATTACTTTTTTTCCATGTTAATACTGACTTAGTGAACATGAGTTTGGAAAAACTCCGAGAGGTAGTGAAAGAGAGGGAAACGTGGCATGGAGTCGCAAAGAGTTGGTCATGACTTAGCAACTAAACACACTCACACCAATTTTCTGCTATTCTTGCTCCGTTTTGTTAGTGCATCTTCTGAATTAAATCTCCCAAGGCAAAATCAAGGTATTTTTTAATCTGTATTTTTTTTCCTGCAGAACTCACACATCAGACGATCTTAGGAAATCCAAGATAACACAAAGCCATCTTGGGAGCCTCTTCCTGACTCTTCAGAGGCTCCTCCTGCCTCACCAGGCATTCCAGCTACTGGGAGCCACTTCTTGTATTAGTTTCCAGAGGTGGCTGTCACAAATTACCATAACCAGGGTGGCATGAAATATGTAATTTATTCTCTCACAGATATGGAGACCAAGAGTCTGGAGTGAGTTGTCATTAGGGCTGTGCGCTCCAGGAGGCTCTAGGGGAGGGTCCTCCCTTGCCTCTCCCAGGCTTTGGTGGCCCATACATCCCTGGTTTTGGGATGCAGATCTCTAAGCCCTGCCTCCAGGTCATATGTCCTCCTCCTCTCTGAGTCTGGTGGTTGACACTTCTGTCCCTTATAAAGACACATGCCATTGAATTTAGGGCTCCTGGGTAATCCAGGAAAATCTCATCCCAACCTCCTTAACTTAATTACATCTGCAAAGACACCTTTCCCAAATAGCATCTCATCCCCAGGGTCTGAATATTAGGATGTGGGTATAACTTTTTGAACCCACTCTGTAATACATTAATATTAAAAATCAGAGACATCACTTTGCCAATAAAGGTCCATCTAGTCAGGCTATGGTTTTTCCAGTAATCATGTATGGATGTGAGAGTTGGACTATAAAGAAAGCTGAGCACCAAAGAACTGATGCTTTTGAACTGTGGTGTTGGAAAAGACTCTTGAGAGGCCCTTGGACTGCAAGGAGATCCAACCAGTCCATTCTAAAGGAGATCAGTCCTGAGTATTCATTGGAAGGACTGATGTTGAAGCTGAAACTCCAATAATTTGGCCACCTGATTCAAAGAGCTGACTCACTTGATGCTGGGAAAGATTGAATGTGGGAGGAGAAGGGGATGACAAAGGATGAGATGGTTGGATGGCATCACTGACTCAATGGACATGAGTTTGGGTAAACTCTGGGAGGTGGTGGTGTACAGGGAGGCCTGGTGTGCTGCAGTGCATAGGGTTACAAAGAGTCAGACACGACTAAGTGACTGAAATGAACTGAACTGAACTGTAATACATGGGTTTCCCTGGTAGCTCAGATGGTGAAGAATTCGCCTGCAATGCAGGAGACCTGGATTCAATCCCCAGGTAGGGAAGATTCCCTGGAGGAGGGATGGCTTACCCACTCTTATATTCTTGCCTGGAGAATTTCATGGACAGAGAAGCCTGGCGGGCTATAGTCCATGGGGTTGCAAAGTATCAAACATGACTAAGCAACTAACACTTTCACTCTCATTGAAATACATGGCACCAATTTTAAGATAATCATCTTTTACCACTGTAAATTTACTCTATTTATTAACATTTCTACTAAAGAAACATTCAAAACTCCCTCAGCAGATAGCGCCCCTCTTGTAAACTCTTCATGCTTAATTTCAAACCATTTCAACTATCTCCAGCACTCAGCTTCCCTAGAAGCTAACAGGAAAACACATGGGATTCAGTTGAAGTCATCACCAATCATTCATTAAAGAGACTTTCTATTATTGGAGGAACATTTTTATTTGGAATGTAATGGAAAATCAATAATGCTTATTATGTTGTTCATTATACAAATCAATAGTGAGCATTATAATATCATTAATTCTACAGCAAAGGTGTCATCCATGTGTTTTGTAGGATGTAATTACAATTACATTCTACAGAACAAGTGTCTCTATATAAATCTTTCCTATTAAAAGTCAGCTTGATGCTCACACAGAAAATTAAAACTTTATGATCTGCCTTATGGGAATGTCAATTAATAAGGAACTTAAAACAGTTATTAAAGTAATATTGGATTGATTAATATACATCTTCATGGTCTCATATGGATTTTTTTCCCCTAAAAGTTATTTTGAAACACTGAATAGAATATCTGGTCAATGACATCCTTCAAAAACAAACTGAATTCTCAAGCTGGATCAATATGCTAATGAGGCCAGAACTATCACAAATAGTTCTGGCTCAGAGTTTCACAAAGATGGATCTAAACTTTATAAAGAAGCTAAATTAGTAGAGAGGATTAGGCAGGAGTTGGTCTCTGCAGTTGCATATCTGACTCTCGTGTTTGTGCGGAAACCAGAAGACCTTGGGAAGGCGAGCAGGCCCTGCGTGGGTTGGGCGTGTCCTCACCTAGACACAGCTGATAAGACCTCTTTCATGGCAAACTCAGGCCCAGGAGTAAGAACACAGAAGGAAACAGTCCCTGGAATGCCATGGAAACATGTGTCTCTCACTTCTAAACGTCAAGTGCTTTTACAAGTATCTTATTAGCAGAGTTAATGTTCCCTCTACACCTAACTTCTTTCTCAGCTACTTTCTCTCTCAGGCACTTAACATGTTTTGACTAAGGAGTACTTCAGACATTATAAACTGCTTTCAAGGAAAAAGAGGAAAAAATGGCTAATGAATTATCAAAAGCAATTCTGAAGCAAGGAAATATTTTCAGAAAGGCATGGAAACTGACTTCCCATATGCAGAGAGAAAAGCCTGAAAAAGTAAAGGAATTAGGCATAGAACATACTTAGCAGAGGTCATTGGCTAATTTTATTTTCTTCAATGTTGAAACTCCAAGTAAATTCCATATTTACAAAGAAAATAGCCCATAGTATAGAATGATGTTTGCATTTGGTTGTGATTCTCTCTTAATCTGAGCATGAAAATTATTTAGCTAAATGATAGCTTCCAAGTTTGTGCCATGACCTGCGTTTGGGCATTACAAGGAAAAGATTTGCAAGAAAGTACAAAATTCAAGAAAAATGAGTACATTAAAGAAACCCAGCTTAGGTAGGTATTCCTGGGAAGACATTATACAAATTAGGATATATCAATTCTCACTGTTCTTGAGGTTTAAATGGCTCTTAACAGAATTTTCTCTAATTTATGGGTTTGGGATTAAAAACACTTTCTTTTTCTTTTTTTTTTGGGTCCATTTCTGAGACAGAAGTGTTTATTAGATACTCATCAAAAACAAAAAAATATCTGCATGCATACTCATACACACACTTATTACAGATTTACTGTTATGAAGGATTTGTAGACCTAATTTACAAATAATAATACAATATGTAACACTCTTTAAAAAAATAATAAAAACTGCATATTTTCTTTGACATCTACTGAGTTTTGTTTTTAATACAGTTTGACTTGTCTCCCAGTTTTCCCATTTACCTTAAACATAAATATATTTTATTCCTCTGAATATTTGTCCAAAGAATTTAGAGATTTATTAGACTTCCTTTTGTTGACAATCTACTGATGGGAAGCTCTGTTTTGCATTGGGGCATGCCTCATGTTTACTAAATATTTTTAAGTGCCCATAGCCCATGTTTTGCTTTTGTCTGCAACAAATAAAGGGTTGGAGGTTGGCTTTATAAAGAGCAACTTTCCGCTTGTCTCATAACAGCATCTTGACCAACACATGGCCTGAGTGCAGGAACACTGCTGGCCCCCAGGTCATGTCTGGTGTTTCCACCTTTTGTTGGGAGACTCTGTAGTTTTGCATCACCAGCGTGGATACGGGAGAGGAAGATGCATAGTCTTAAAACCTATCTTAGAGGCCTTTTCCGTATGGGTTCAAGCCACAGAGCACTCATAGAGATCTTCCCTAAGAAACGCTTTGTGTTCATCCTAACATGACCAACTTGTGCAGGGCTTACCTGAGACTTCCTTCCTACTGCTTCCTTCTTTGTGAGGTAGCAAACTGGAAATCATAGGTCATTCAGACAGGTCCATTTGCATCACATAATAGTGGCTTCTTTGGGCAATGAAAGGTAGGTGGTACTGGGCATGTGAGTCTACACGTGAATGCCTGGCTCATGTTGAGTGGATGCTCAGATTCCTCCCTGCACACCCAACTGTGATCATGTTTCTAAAACTGAATTTCTTTTCCTTGTTTGTCACCAGCTCCACTCACTTATTGGAGAAGGCAATGGCAACCCACTCCCATGGAAAAATCCCATAGACAGAGGAACCTGGTAGGCTGCAGTCCGTGGGGTCGCTAAGAGTCGGACACACCTGACTGACTTCACTTTCACTTTTCATTTCCATGCATTGGAGAAGGAAATGGCAACCCACTCCAGTGTTCTTGCCTGGAGAATCCCAAGGATGGTGGGGGCTGGTGGGCTGCCGTCTATGGGGTCACACAGAGTCGGACACGACTGAAGCGACTTAGCAGCAGCAGCAGCCACTCACTTATATCTCCTGGGAGATCTTGAAGGCATTGTGATTAATCCTCCCTGGGGCAAGTTAAAGCAGCAGGAATTTGACCCAAGGAAAGCACATATGTGAATTTTACCACTTGTCCATTTCAGCAATAGGAAATATTCAGGAAAGTAATGGAAACCAATTGTTTTTAGGGATGTCCACTTCTTTCATGAAAATAGTAATACCTATAATAATATAATAGGAATATAGTATTATATAATAATAATAAGATTATTGTATAATAATAGGAAGAATATGGAAGGAGAGGGGAAGGAGAAGGAGGACGAGAAATAAGGTTTATCCCTAGAAAACTAAGAGTGGCTTCCCAGGTGGTGCTAGTGGTAAAGAGCCTGCCTGCCAACGCAGAAGACCTAAGAGATGTGGGTTTTATCCCTGGATTGGGAAGATCCCCTGGAAGAGAAAATGGCAATCCACTCCAGTATTCTTGCCTGGAAAATCCCACGGACATAGGAGTCTGGCGGGCTACAGTCTATAGGGTTGCACAAAGTCGGACACAACTGAGCAACTTAGCAGCTAAGAAACCAAGAGGACAATTAGTCAGTATCTAATTGTCGTAGAATATGAAGGCTAACAGAGAGTGCAAATGTCATCTATGGCATGTTTATTATTCTCCTCCTCCACTATTAGGGAAGGGGAATCTATCATTTACGTATATGAATAATCTATGTAAATTAAGTGCAATTTATCACATCTTCAGATATTTATATTGAATTTATATTGAAATATTTTATCCCCAAAATTGGAAGTGAAGTGTCCTTCCTAGTTAAAGTTCTCTTTTTCCTTTTGTTTTGTTTAATTGAAATAGCAAACAGGTACAGCAAGGGATCAGGGCTAAATAGACACCATGAAATCGCACTGCACATCAGGAAACTGCAAGGAAAAAACTTAATCCCTTTAAGGAGGAGGGAGTAGAGTCAGAGGAACAACATCCCTTCTCCCTTTGACCATCGGTAGTTCCTGCAGGTGGGCACCTCGGGTGCATGTCCAGCTCTGTCTAGGATGACCAGTCATCGGGCCATAAAGCAGGCATTTGAGAAGTCTATGCCAACAGGACTTGACCTAATTCATTGGCTGTAAGCTTGTCTAAGATAGTTAAAATGAGATTTTTAAAAAAATGAAAGACAGTCAGCCTATTTGAATCACACTCACACCATCAGATAAACATGTTTGTTAGGTTATATTTGAGACATCAGAGGGATTAAAAATAACATACATTAATATCATTGTGACAGAGTCCTTTCATCATCCTGCCACAAATAGAAAACATAAATGCATTCTAAATTGTGCAAGGTAATACAGCAGACAGTACTAACTGTTTGTTTCTCTTGCTTAGATTTATCTGACCACAGTGGTACAGAGTTTCATAGGATGGCTCGGATGCTATGTCTTTCTATAGTGTCTCAAAACTCAGAGATGACTTTAGCATGGAACAGCCATGTCTGGGAGGAGGCTATAAGAAAGCAATAGGGTGTGACACAAATTTGAGAGAAGAAACTTAAAATTATCTCCTTAACTCTGACTAGCTGAATGAACATAGACTGTATCCCTAATTTTCTCACAACAGCCCAATTTATCCCAAATTAGGATGTTTAGGTTTTAGATGTCCTTTCCCTCAGCTCTGAACTACACAATTATGAGAAAAATTTCTCTTCATCAGTGTCATCATCATCATTAAAAAAGAAGTAAAGAGTATCTAAGCCAAAGCCAATAATACTCCTTGACTTAACACATCCAGATCCTCTCGTTTGGATGAATGCCTAAAAAGATGAACAGCTAGGATGCTGTTTGCAACCCACTGGGGAAGCTCCCCTTCTCTGGGCCCAGTTTCTCCACAGCACAGTCAAAGCTCAGTTTCGGGGACTAAATCATCCTTGTTTTCTTCATGTCAATTGGCTGTGCGTAGGGTCTCTGAGATCATGGGTGGAGACAGTTTCTGTGCTGAAATGTGTGTGCTTGTGTGGAGAGAGAGACTTAGAGAAAGAGAGGTTACTTGCGTATTTTTTCCTTAAAATCATCCTCAAAAGTACTACAATGTGTCTGCTGTTTTCTTTTTATTGGAAAATACTCTGATGCTGGAAAAGGCAAAAGGAGAAGGGGACGGCAGAAGAAGAGATGGTTAGGTAACATCACCGACTCAATGAACATGAATCTGAGCAAATTCCGGGAGACAGGGGAGGCCAGAGGAGCCTGGCATGCTGCAATCCATGCAGTCACAAAGAGCTGGACATGACTTAGCAACTGAACACGTGTCTGTAAGTTGACTGAGCCACGGTTAAAGAAACAATAGAGACAGTGAGAGACTGGAAGAGAAGTAAGAACAATTTACAGTTACAGATCAAGGTCCCTGAGGATGAGATGTGATGGAGAAAGAAACAAAGTCATTTTGTCAGAATATACTCAAGATAAGTGTACAGTGTAAGGTTTATCGTGGAAGGAAAGTACTTACACAAATATTTACATAAAATATATATTGCGGTCATTTTAGCAACCTTTTACTATGTTTACAATGTATAACACCTAACAGACTAACTGGACATATGACATGGTTTCTCTAACTGTGTTGATTCAATTTCTATCAGGTAACAACACTTATACATCTTTATTAGCCTAGTTGGGTCTCTCTGACATCATAGAAAGTTTGCAATTTTGTGTTTTCAGAGAAGGCCCATTGGATTAAAACTTGATATGCCAGAGTGGAGTCAAACTTTTTGCCAGGTCTGATCTAGGACAAAACTCTTATCAGACACGTTGCTCTGTGTCCCATCAGATAGAAGCTTCGGGGGTCGAAAAGCAAACAAAGAACAGAAAAGTAGTGGGGCGGGGGGCGGGGGGTGGATGCAGCTGACCAGATGGTTGTTGAAAAACACAGAGTGATAAAACAGTAGAGGGTGACTTATGATAACAAAACTCGAGGCAGAATGACAGAGGTTTTAAACTTACCCTAGGAAATAAAGTTGACAGTCGTAGAGGAAATTTACATTCTGTCCTCAGTGCATTCATTTCTCTTTGTCAAGACAAATGTACATGCAGAGAAAAAGTGCAATTTGGGAATGGCTGTTTGGCTGTTCCATATCCTAGCATGAGAAATCATCAATGCCCATATGTGCTAAATGTCAAGCAGTCAAGTGAATGTTTGCTTCTTCACACTTGAGAAACTAGGAAAATAACCCCTATTGGGGTACCTACTAATGACACTGAGATGACAACTTTCTATCAAAACTATTATTAGTAAATATTTACTGAATTAATTAGAAGATATTTCTCATTTCATGATTTTAATGAAATCCCAGGAAAATTCTACTTTAAAAACCCAGTACAAGAAATACAATAATATTATTTGTCTCTTCCCCCCTCCAATATGTTCAGCACTGTCCCAGGATGAACAAATAAAATTTAAAACTTGATAATTTTCTTAAGAAATATACAAACTGACAGTTCAGGTTATTTGCTGTTAAATGGGTGTTTTTACTGGAATCATACATATTATTTAAGCTATTCTATATACACAGGGGTGAACCTCTCCTTACTCATTGCTTTTGTACAAATGTCTTCTGTACATACAGAGATCTGTTTGAGGCTAGGTGTAATTTGACAGTGGTGCTCCTGGGGAGAGAGCTTATTGTGGCCTCTTCCTTCCATGATGGAGCTGGAACACACACCTTTGAAGGTTTCTGTTTCGCCTGCCAAGTGGGGGTGACGGTGGAACTCAGGCTAAAGGGGGTGCATATCTCATCAAAATGTCTCAAAATTGCAATGACATAGCCAAGAAAGAAAACAACTGAGAGAAGAGAGTGGTTTTTAAGATGGTGCCCTTATCCATTCCCCTGTAACACACCTTTAGTAAAATTCACAACTTGCAGTAGTAATTGCACAGCTGGCTAGATTGTAGTCAAACAGTAAGTACTGTTCTTTGTTCCTTTCTTTAAGTGATAATGAAAGAAGCTGACTCAGGCTGGACTCAGTTTTCCACTATACTCAGCTGCTTCACCAACACATTCTCCCCACTGTATTAAGAGAACATCGGTGAACGAAACTGATGGGTACTTCCTGCTCACCGTGTCGGCCACATGCACTGACACTGTGGGCAGTCACTGACAGGAATGAACTTGCAGAGACACAGAAATGTGAGGCTGTTTAAAAATCTCCCAACCAGGGACTAATGCCCACCATCAAAAAAACTGCCATGGATAGTCTTCACGCTTCTGGAAAGCTGTAATTAAAACACAAATGATTGGGGAGGAATCTGTTTCCACAGATTGATGTGTCGGTTTGCAACTCAAACAGAATTTTTGGAAAGAGATTCAGGAAGAAATCCAATCCATGCTATGCTGACTTTCCTCCAGTGAGTACGAGGCAGCTCACTTGTACCCAGGCAGAGGTAACTCTTCCTACGGTCACCTGAAGCTCAAGAATGTCTCTAAAGGTTTTTGTATCATCCCCTTTGCCCAAACGTCCATCACTTCCCTCCCAACTATCCAGATCTAAGCCTTTCCTCAAAGCACAGAAGCCATTCCGTCCTGGGTCTGAGCCATCCTGTCCTGCCCGCTCCCTTCTCTGGCTTTCCGTGGCTGGTACCCTAACATGGCACGGCTTCCCCAGGAAACCTGGAAAGGCTTTGCATAATCATTCCACTGCCACAACAACCCTCTGAGGTGATGTAGCCAGTCCCATTCTAGAGAGAAGGAAAGTGCACAGGGATTAAATGAGTCATCCGAAGTCACTCAGGCATGGAGTGGTCAAACGAGAATCAAAATCTACCCAAACTGGGTGCAGACTCTGCCTGGAGTGTAGGCTCTGGATCACTGCAGTCTGCTTCCAGGAGGAAGCCAGGGCCTTCTCCCTTAGAGGGTGAGATGCCTGGCTGGCCAGGCGTCTAACTAGACCTAAATCTGTATCTCTGTGTTGCCACTTTGTTGTTCTTTAGTTGCTCAGGCATGTCCCACTCTTTGCGATCCCAAGGACTGTAGCCTGCCAGGCTCCTCTGTCCATGGAATTCTCCAGGCAAGGATGCCTGAATGGGTTGTCATTCCCTTCTCCAGGGGATCTTCCCAACCTAGGGATCAAACCTGGTTCTCCCACAGTGCAGGTGGGTTCTTTATGGTCTGAGCCACCAGGGAAGCCCCTTGTTTTGCTAGTGTGTGCATACAAAGAAGCTGGCGATGAGAATTAAATTGTTTGAAATGATGTAACAGGTTTGCGTAACACAGACACGACTGAGTGACTGAACAGGTTTGTGACTCAACTAGGCATACCATCCATACTGAGGCTGTCTTTGCAGTAGTTTTCCATGAGACCTAAGTAGGGTCTTGGCATTAAAAAAAAATCTCTCTCCAGAGGTGAAAGGTTAGTGATAGGAGTCACGAGCCCCACTCCCAGTCCACAGTGTATAACTGCAAAGAAGCTACCATGTCTTCATTTCAGTGGCTCCTTGTCGAAGTGGAGTCAGCACCTCCATATTGCTACCTCAGTGAAAGTTTTAACAACATTTCATTTGTTTTAGATTTCCATCCAGTTAATCCTGCTTCCATCCATCTGTTCCAGTAATGGGGCAGTGATAAGAAAGACATGAACTGCTTGATTTTTACCCTGTATGGCAAAATTCTCAACATCTTTCCTGCTTTCCTTTAATTTCTTCCCATTTTTCCTTCTTAATGTTTTCAACCATCTCCAAAGCTGGGATTCTCAGACCCTCATGCTTGGCGTGCCTGTCATTTCACTGCCCACTGGGCAAAGACTAACTGGAGTGGCTGTGGGTTCATTTCCGGAGACGGATCCCATTAGAAGCTGCTCTGTGAGGCATGTGATAAGTCAGAGCAGGAAGCTTTCCTCTCAAGATAAATCACAAATGCACTTCTCTCCAGCCCTTGTTCACTTGTCTTGCCGCATTAAGAAGAGCTGGAGTCCAGAACCACTTCCTTCCTCATCCATATTTATACGAAGGAATGGGCATTAGAGAGGACCAACCACAGATGACGCCTCCTCAAAAGTACATGTCAATGAATCTTCCTGAGTTAAAGGGGCACGTCGTTACCACTGGTTCCATTTTTTTTTTTTTTAAGTAAGCACCTGCTATCTTGAAGACTGAATATCATCATCAAGGTCATTTCTATACCACAGTCAGATGAGAAGTGGATTTTGTAAGTGGAATTGTAGACATTTAGGACAATTTGTAAACTCTCACTGTGATGTTGGTGTTTACAAGCTGCTGTTATTGAACAGCAAAAGTCCTCTAAGAAAAGTTTCACTGTTATCTTTTTGCTTTGTTTTGGATTTTTTTAATGCTACAGGATCTTCAAATAATTGGGGTACAAAAGGTATTGCCTAGGAGAATAACCCAACAAAATTTTAGGAAAAGCTCACTTGTAAGCTACTCACATGTAAGCTACTGGATGATGAGAAAAAATAGTTCTGGGCTCGATAACTTGCAGCAATTTCTTAGAGAATGCAGAGGAGCCTATACTCAACCCTAGGCTCTGTGGCCTAATTTCCATATTTCAGTCCATTCCCTCTTCCCAACCCAGGGATTGAACTCAGATCTCCTGCATTGCAGGCAGATTCTTCACCAGCTGAGCCACCAGGGAAGCCCATATTTCAGTCCAAGAAGAATCAATTCCCACTCCCTCATAAATCTTCTGGGCAAATTATTTCAGTCTTATGGAGCATACAAAATTTACAGAAAGAAATTAATTCATGCCTTCATCAGATTCTGAGCAATCTTGAACTTCAGGGTGCAAAACTTTTGCTCCTAACTTTAAGGATATTACCATCCTGGGAGAAAGACCAACCTGATGTGTAGGTACGCAATCACACTCTGCACACGGCCATAGCCTTGCAGCCCAGAACCACCGGCACTTGGAGCATCAGAGCTGTCAGAGCTGGTTGTGCCCTGGAAGCTGCAGTCCAGCCGGGTCTCGAGGGACATTTTGAAAGTCAACAGATTTTGAAAACAGCAGGAGAATGTTACTGCTACAAAGACATGCTTGTCACACTTAGTGAAGAACAGCAGAGAGAATACTAGGGGAAAAGATGGAGGAGTCAGAAGGGGAGGAGAGGTACATACACGTTAATAACATACGTTTCATTTAACTCTGGGGAGAGGGTGTGTGCAGAGGGGAACAGATCTGATCTGCAGGTGTAAGTGGATAGCAGTTCTGCATGGTGGGTTGAAAGGGCTGGAACTAGGAATGCCAAGGAACAGGAGGACCATTGAGAAAGAGAGCCTTATGACCACAGTGTTCTCACAGTCAATAGGTCAGTTGGTAAAGAATCTGCCTGCAATGCAGGCGACCCTGGTTTGATTCCTGGGTCAGGAAGAGCCACTGGAGAAGGGATAGGCTACCCATTCCAGTATTCTTGGGCTTCCCTGGTGGCTCAGCTGGTGAAGAATCCGCCTGCAGTGTGGGAGACCTGGGTTCAATCCCTTGGCTTGGAAGATCCCCTGGAGAAGGGAAAGGCTACCCACTCCAATATTCTGGCCTGGAGAACTCCAGCCCTGACTATGACAGGAAGCTGAAATGCTCAGATTCCAGGCTCCATTACTCTGAAGAGGCAGAATTATTCACCAGATGTTCATCTGGGCAAGGGGACACTATTAGGTACATTCGGTTGAACAAACAGTAATAATCAACCATGTTTTGGGGGGAAATAGGCTTTTGAGATTTTTTTTTTAGGATTTCAGTCAATTTTAAACACTGGAAATTGCTCTATAATTTTCACTGCAGGGATTCCTAAATATTTGCTTTTAAAGCTATGTGTTAAGTATTATGACAATACCTAGGTCTTTTTATTTTTCCTGAACCACAAGGTAGCATAAATGTTCCAATTTTTATGATGGTGTAATATGTGTTGATTGCATATTTTACGGCTGTTGTAACCTGAGTCCATACAACCTACTGCAGATAAGATGTGGCAGGCCCCTCAGAAGCAGGATCACTATCGCCGCCTGGTATCAGCTTCAACAATAAGGTTTCCTGTAAAACACCTGCACATTACATCCAAGGGAGACGTGACTGACTTAGCCCCATCTCTCTATTAAAAGGAAATTCAGTTTTGACTTAGCTTGATTATCTACAGCCTACTGTATAAAGATGCAAATACTTAAAGTCTTTTTCTCCGTAGTAACCTAACACAATAACAAAAACATAGATACAAATATAACAAGAAAACTTTCAAAACCAATACAAGAAAGAAAAATATTTGTAGTGGTATAAGAAGGAAAAAAAAAACTTGCTTTAGGAAAAGTCTGATACCATCTCCTTCTGTATAAGTCTTCAGTGAACTGGTTATGTGGAGGTCTTTGTGTTCTAAGCAAAGTCGAAGCAGTGAACTTAAAGCTACTCTTTTTACCCCAGGAACTGTACCCCTGGAAAGTGTGGACTATGTGTAGATACTAGTTCCTAGAAACATGTAAATGATTCATTATTAGGATGCACTGTGATTTATGGACGCTTCTTCTCTAAACCTCTGAGTGCTAAGATTTACTCACAACCAGCTCTTTCTTTCAACTTCACAGCATTTCCCTTCCAGTGATGCCGCATTGAAAAGTACTGGTCACCAGAATGATAAAGTGCAAGAGTCAAAGTTCAAGAGGAGTCTAACATTCTTCAGGATGTGAGACCACAAGAGGGTGACTATCTAGGAATTCAGGAAGGACAAAAACAAAACAAGCCCTGCTCCACTTACATTTGCACGGACCCTGGGTTGGGTAACTTGAACATGATGTAGCTAACATACGTCTGGGTTTACTCAGTGATTTCTTTGATGTCTGTCTCTCACTCTGTCTCCTGTCTTCTCACCATCAGATGTGACCTTGTCAAATTCTTGTGACATCTTCATATAAGAATCCTATCAGATAAGAGAACAGACTTTGTATGATTTCAATATCTTTAGACCATGAAATTTTTGCACCTTGTTTTATGTGCCTGGATACGTTCCATTGTCTTCTAGTCTATAGTCTATGGGAACTTGAACTTATATACTACTGCTGTGTGAAAATTGTATAAATGGCTTCATAGTGCTTTTCAGGTCTACTATATCCTTTTACATCTCTGTATATTTGTTCTATTAATTTCTGAGGGTTTGATATTGAAGTCCCAACTAAAAATCTTAATTCATCTACTTAAAAATAATTGTGATATATTTATGTAACCTTGTTCTGAGGGCTTCTTTGTGGCTCAGATGGTAAAGAATCTGCCTGCAATGCAGGCGACCCAGGTCTAATTCTTGGATCAAGAAGATCCCCAGGAAAAGGAAATGGCAACCCACTCTAGTATTCTTACCTGGAGAATCCCCTGGACAGAGGAGCCTGGCTGGCTACCGCCCATGGGGTCACAAAGAATCGGACACAACTGAGTGACTAATGGTTTCATGTTCAACCTTGTTCTGTATTTTCCAAGTCTCCTGTAAATGTGCTATCATATTTTCATAATTAAAAATTGAAATTAAAATAAATAAAAGGGAATCCCATCAGAAATGTGCTCCTGGTGTGACTCTGGAAGTTTGCAATATGGCTTATGAACTTGGGAAACAAACCTCAAAGGACAACAGCCATCAGGTGTTTTTCTGCTCTTGGTATAAACTGCCATCTATTAATCATTATAAAACATTCCAAGCCCTGGAAGCAGTGAGAGAGGAGACCTCTGGGTCACCTGGACATTCCTGCCATCATTTCTGCCCATGGGATTGAGATGAAATCCTCCACTGTGATTTGGACCAGTTTTCCAGTCTCTGCTGACCCAGATCCATGTATGCAAAGACAGGAAAGGCAAGTCTGAAATCCAGTTGTATTCAGAACGTTCACCAGCGATCTTTCCTCTGTTCAGCTAGTCCACAACCCACATGTCCTTTGAGATCCAGCCTGCATTCCTGCCTGTGCTCATGAACCTTATCACTTACCTCCGCTCTGAACTTCTGCACCTTCATGCGCCCCAACTGATACCTGGTCATCAACGTACATTCGGATGATTTATGTGTTTGAACCTTGTCCAGTGGAGTGGCATTTTGCACAGGGGCTTGTTTCTAAAGTCTCCATATGTGTTTAATGTGACTCATCTGTTCTCCATAATATATACTGTAGGGCACAGTGGTGTCTCAACAAATGGTTCCTAACAGGATAATTAACATTTATCGAATCCTTACTCTGAGCCAGGCACCAGGCTGATGACTTCAGAAGCAGAATCTCATTTTTTTTTTCACCATTTTACAGTTGCGTAAACAAGACCTGGCGGAGGTGATGGAATCCCAGGGCAG
Source organism: Oryx dammah (assembly GCF_014754425.2). Taxonomy (NCBI): domain Eukaryota; kingdom Metazoa; phylum Chordata; class Mammalia; order Artiodactyla; family Bovidae; genus Oryx; species Oryx dammah. The sequence continues at coordinate 37,912,126 of NW_024070194.1, read as the reverse complement.
AGTCACATGGCCAGTCGCCCAATGGCGGGATCCTTCCCTAATCACAGCGCTGTTGATGGTCATCCTCTGTGCTCCAGGCTGATCTCACTGACTGCAACAGGACTTTTCATTCAGTGACCCTGGGGCAGTGTCAGCCATTAGATCACCGCCTGCAGTGCTGATCCCAAATATGGTTTAAGTTCTTTTACCTGTATGTGCAAGATACCGATGTTTTCTTGTTTATAAATATTTTGAGAATTGCACATTTATCGTGATGCAGGTTAACCTTTTTCATCTGACATCAAAAGGTGTCTGTTATTGAGTTTAATAAATACATCAAACTGGAGCCTTCTGAGCCCCAGGCTCTGCAGATACCACACTAGCACTTTCCCACTGGGACTAGAGTAATGTTTACACCCAGGATTTGAAAAATGGTGCCATGCTCAAGGAAAATCATCTGCTTATTAAGAAAAAGTTTTAATGAAATATTTAGCATATCCAAAAACCATGTAACATACCCACTTATTTTAAAGAATGTGAATTTACAAATATCCCCCCTACTATCCAACTTGAAAACATATGTCTTTTTTTGGAAACATTTCTAATTCAACTTTTCTTGGGCTGTGGTCCTGAAGGGTTAGGCCACCTCAGTTATTATTGATGAAAACTAAGACCATTAAAGCTTGACTCTTCAAGATTGTACTGTTAGACCCAAGCTAGTTACTGACTTATTCAAAACTCTGAAGCCAAATGGCATAATGAGTTGAATAAGCTGTTTCTCCATTTTCAGGGAAAAGTAGTAAATGCTGAAAGAATGACTTTGCCATTCTTTAGGAGGATAAAGAGGAAGAAATGCTCTGTTTTATTTCCCCCGAGTCTAAGCATAATCTTCATGCAAAATGAACTCATGGAAATTCATGAAGACAAGGACAGTTTTCACAAAGTAATCCAGGAAGTTAGGGAGTTTGGTCACCTCATATTAGACTTCGCTCCCCAAGTGACTCACCAAAGCAACCATACATATACATAGTTAGCAGCAGCAGCAGGGTCCCGATCTTACCCTGACAAACCCAGAGTGCTTCTTCCAAGCACATCAAGAGTTATTCTATTTCACAGTTTTGGATGCACGTTTACCAGCCCTGCACAGCTAAGATGTAAGCTCAGGATGCCATACTGTTAACTGATAATGTTCAATGTAACTGCATACAGACGGGAATACACAGGGTGCCATTTCCTTGATTTCAATAAGTTTTCCAAATCATTACCCATATAAAAAGCCAGTTAAAAACCAGAACGACAAATTAATTTTCAACAAAAATGTAGTAACTCAAAGATAACAAATATTCCATGTCACAAGGATCAGCCTGCTCTCTAGTCAGTGTACCAGTTCACCTTGGATTTTTACCATCGTGATGTGAAAGCTGTTGAGGGAGATGCGGTCAGAATCCGGAGAACTCAGGCTATTGCGTTTGCTCCCACCTCTGTTTCAGAGCACACACCAACTCTGCTCCCCAGCCTGTAATGTCCCTGCTCCAGACTCTCCTCTTTTTATTGCCCACAAATCTTCAGGGAAACCACACACCGACTTCGTACTAGACGGTGCGTATTACCTGAGCGATGCGCTAGTACGCATCCTCCGTGAGGAGATTCAGGAACTCTCTGTGCTGTTGACACTGGGCTGGGCATCATCACACCTACAGAGACAGCGAGTGGGAGCAGAGGAGGGGACTTCTCAGCCAAGCAACCTTCTCCCGCCACACGCACATGGTCCCCAGTGAGTGTTCTAGCTTGCGGTCTTTGCTTCCTTTTAACTTTAGTCTTTATCTTGACATGCACACGCTGCTATATTTAAAATGGATAACCAACAAGGGCCTCTATCCCAGGGAACTCCGCTCATTAATGTGTAACATCCTAAAGGAGAAAAGAATTTGAAAAAAGAGTACATACGTGTATACATACCTGAGTCACTTTGCTGTATGTATGAAAGTGACACCGTGTTGTTAACCGACTGTACTCCAATATAAAGGAAAAAGCTGAAATTCTCACAAAGCAAAACCTCACAGATTCAAACGTCAGTCATAGTTAGACATGATATTCTTTGCCCAAATTACAAGGTCACAGCTCAGATAATATCTCCCCCTGCATCTACAAGTGAATGACAAGAGCTGCATAACCTAAGGAGCCAAAAATATCATTTAAATGCCTGGCTATCTAAGCAATGACGCTATAAGCATTTCTAATAAATTTGTAGATTGTTACTGCACACGAATTGCTGAACATTATATTATTACAAATTATATGCTGTTCACATGGGGCGGTGATTGTGAAGGAGAGCAGGATTCTACTTCTATACTGGTCTGCAGATCAATAAGTCAAGGACATAACAGAGAACAGACGAAACTTTCGAACTTTTAATTTGAAAATTTTGGTGTTGTTATTGTTGAGTTGCTAAGTTGTGCCTGACTCTTTTTGATCCTGTGGACTGCAGCATGCTAGGCTCCCCTGTTCTTCACCATTTAATTTTTTCAAATTAAAAAAAGATTTAATTTGAAATTTTAAAATGTAATAGACTGAACTGAAAATGTACTCAGAAAATTCTACGGTGTTATTATTGATAGTATTTGAGACACAACATTTCGTCGAGTTCATTTCGATTTTCCTTGAATTCCCCTTTCTCCCTCACATCCTTTTTTCTTTGATATGAGCATGTACTGTGGGCAAAGCATTGTAAGGAGTGAACAGCAGTGAGCAAGACGGAAAAGTCATGTATTACTTTCTAGTGGGTAATGATGACCTTTATTTAAAAGAATCCCTTTTTTCAATTAATCGAAAATGTGTCCTCTTTCTTTCCTACTTCAGTTCTTCCTTGCATATTTTCCCCTTCCTTTGAGCTCATGTTTTTTTTTTCTCTTCCCTCATCAAATCCTAACGTGGGTGTAAAGCCATAAAGAGTGTGTCACCTCCTTCCTAGGAAGGACACCTGCTTCCCCTTGGGGAGACTAGAGAGACTGGAGACCCTACAGTCTTGACTCTCAGGTTTCACGGGACATTCTGTGCAGGCGGTGGTGACTGCTCTGCTGAGCCTACACTTTGTCTGACATTTTACCGCCATTAGGCAAACATTATTCTTTCAGTTGGTATTTGTTTTGTGAGCTGTATACTCAGTGGTGTGTGATTTATATAAGTCCCCATCTCTTCTTGGTGGCTTAGGCTAAATTATTACCCAGGCATTCCAATTTAGACGCATGATGAGGGACAGATTACTAAGCCCCCAACGCTACACCTCCGCCAAACAAAGCCTAATTCTTTATTTATCACGTCATGCACAGAACTCAAATTTCTAATGAAAATGTGGGCTGATTTATCAGCTGAAATAGCTTCAGGGCTTTCTGGTATTTCCAATTTTATTCTTAAAGAATGCTTTTTTTTTAACTTAGAGACTGATGTGAATAGGCATATTTAGATGTTACTACTTAAAAAATAAGTATATTGCTGCTTTCGGTTACTTAGATGAAGTGACTGTATTTGTAGAGGGTTCTAGAGGGTCCTGATTTTTTCATATTGTTCTAGCACAACCACTCTTAGCACCCATTTCACCCAAAAATGTGTCCTTATATAGATGCTCTGAATTTGAAGGCTACAAGAGTATGCTCTGTGTAATATTCCTCAGGAATATTTAGAAAATCTTGGGAGGGGATGCTGAGCGGGCAGGCCATGGGCTGAGGAGGAGCCTGGATGGAAGGAGTGCACACCATCCACGGTGTCCCCAGAGCAGTGAGAATTCCCACAGAGAGCATGTCTATTGAGGCCAGCTGATTTGGAGGTACATTAATCCACGTTATAAAGAAGAATTAGGAGGTTAAAGATATTTTTAAAAGCCTGAATTAAGAATTAAAAAGTTGACTGTGAAGGGAGTGGTAAAATGCTCAGAGCCTTTGTTATTCTGATGCTGTGTGTGAATTTCCAAGAGGAGTTTGTTCAAGGAAACTCTCTCTTCTGGGATCACTTCCCAGAGGCAGGGTTCAAAGAAACACACTTTAGGGAGTGTTGCCAGGTAGAATGGTAGTTTTCCTACTTAGAATTCAAACTGTCATGAAAGAAGACTCTTGAGAATCCCTTGAACGGCCAGGAGATCCAACCAGTCAATCCTAAAGGGAAATTAACCCTGAATATTCATTGGAAGGACTGATGCTAAAGCTGAAACTCCAATACTTTGGCCACCTGATGCAAAGAACTGATTCACTGGAAAAGACCCTGATGCTGGGAAAGATCGAAGGCGGGAGGAAAAGGGGAAGACAGAGGATGAGAAGGCATCATCAACTTGATGGATATGAGCTTGAGCAAACTCTGGGAGATGGTGAAGGACAGGGAAATCTGGTGTGCTGTAGTCCAAGGGATTGCAAAGAGTTAGACACGACTGAGTGACTGAACAACAGCTACTCAGAATTAAGACTCTGGAGCCACATAATTCTCTATTGAGTTCTCTGTATTGTATTCAGGTGCTAAGGAGAGAGCAAAGCAGCTGACTGTTGGCCAGACCACAGTGACCAGACTAGAGCCAGGAGAAATGCATGCCTTGTGGTCCAGAATGGAGCTCAGATTTGGGTGGAGGACCAAACCTCAGTGCAAGTAATAAGCAGAGGAAAGAGGCAATGCCTGGGGCTCTGCTCTGGAAAACAGATACAGAGTGAATACCTAGGGAAAAATACACTCACACATCTTGGTTGGTACAGGGGAGATTTCTGAAGATATTCTAGAACTGTGAGAAAAGGGAGCAGATCATGCCTCAGGCTGAGCTCGCCACTTTGCTTACAGAGAAACAGTAAAGAAACAGAACCCGGGGGCAGTAGAGGATAAGACTTCTTACAAGGAACTGGTTTACCCGATGGTGGAGGCCAGCTAGTCAGGTCCACACCATCAAGAAGGGCAGGCTGGAGACCTGGATACGGGTGGGCTGTTTTCTCCTATGAGGAAGCTCGGATCCGTGTCTGCTGGTGGATCAGGCTCTCCCACACTATCCAGAATAATCTCCTTTACCTGAGTCAGCCAACTGCATACTTTAATCTGTAAGATGCCTTCAGTAACATCTGCACGGTGCTTCCCTGAGGCACTGACCATTCTTCACTGTAAAACATCCCCCTTTTTATGTGATATTACTTGTTTTGAAACCAATATCTCCCGATATTTGTGTAAACCCTCCAGCCTTCTTTTGTTTATTGTTAGCAATCATGTCTTTTTTCTTTTATATACCATTGAACCAGAATCCTTGAATGCAGTAGGATAATGAGATCCACAGAGGAGGGTCCAAGGCACAGCACGTAATCATGGATGGCATTTTGTGGTGGCCATGGTGGACAGCAGGGTTGAAACAGCATCAGAACCGTCCACTTGAGCAGACCTGTGGGCTGGCTGGTTGATCGTGCTGCTCCTAGAGCTGAAACAGGTAGCAAAACTGCTCTGTTCTTACTTGGTCTGATCTGTGTAAGTAGAGTTCTAGGTCAAGTGAAAGAACTCTAACTTGAGTCATAAAAACGGAGTCATGGCCCCTCACTCAATTCCCAGATTGGAGCCAATTGACAGACCCAAATCCTTCAATACAGGGGTGGCCAACTCCTCTTAAGGAAGTACCCTTGAGCCCAGATCTATAGTTATTCTTTCCCCCTGACTTCCCTTGTAGCCTTTCACCAGGGTGACTGTACCATGGGAAAAGGAAATCATTGTTCTTTCAGGGACCACTGGATACTGACTCTGACCTGACCCAACTCCAGGAGACCCAGAAAGTCACTGTGGTCCACCAGCAGAGGAGGGACTTCTGAGAGTCAGTGAACAATGGAGTTTTAGCAGAGGTCAGTATCACAGTGGGTCCAGGGCGTCCCCAAACCTGTCATGTAGCTTATTTCCCTGGGTCCAGAGCCCTTGTTCGAACAGATAGAATTAGCAGACGGAGGTGTTCCCACATTGGTTCTCTGAGCTGGAGTATGAGGGCTCTAGAGGTGGGAAAAACCATGTAGATACTTCTAGAATAGCCTCTACCCAGAAACAGGGTGGAATTTTTTTTTTCCTGTCCACGTTCCTGAGTACAGGTCACCTGTATTAGCACAAGAAACAGACTTAACACATGTGGAAGATAGGTTGATGGTGACACACTGAAGGCCCCTAGTTTCTTGTACACATTTTTTTAATTCAAAAGTTGTTATAGACATAAAAGCAATTATGTTTTTTGTTTGTTTGCTGTGAGATGCAAAGGATAGGATGGAGGCCAAGATTTGGGGCAGACGAAACAGGATAGACAAGAAGGGGAATACAGAGCAAAAGTTATGTAAAGGCCCCATTTTAAGAGGAAAGGCCCCAAAGTCTGTCTTTCGGATCCTTTGGCTATGTTGGTCTCTTTGTTAGAATTATATGACTATTTTTCCTTTGATTAAAAGGCAGAAGCAAGAAGAAACTCAAAGGACTGAGAGAAAAGTTCAATGCTACATATTTACACGGACTAACCCATAAGGCTGGAGAAGGCACTGGTGACCCATTCTGGTACTCTTGCCTAGAAACTCCCATGGACGGAGGAGCCTGGTAGGCTGCAGTCCATGGGGTCTCAAAGAGTTGGACACGATTGAGTGACTTCACTGTCACTTTTCATTGTCATGTATTGGAGAAGGAAATGGCAACCCACTCCGGTGTTCTTGCCTGGAGAAGCCTGGAGGGCTGCCATCTATGGGGTTGCAGAGTCGGATACGACTGAAGCGACTTAGCAGCAGCAGCAACCCACAGGCAATACTCAAATCAGCAGTCTGTGAATTTCCTACAAAACTTGGGCAGGTAGAAAGAATAGTGAGGGTAGAATTTAGGAGAGACAGAGAGGCGGGTTCAAAAGGATTTCACCTGATTCATTTGCTCTGTCTCAGCACACACTCAGCGGTCCATTAGCTCTGCCTTAAGTCACACAAAATCTTCTTTCTCCACTAGCTTTTTGTTCCTGTGTCTACTGTTGCAGTGGGAAGGAAGTTGTCCTCCATAATTCCAGATGGGGACCAAAAGGAGCTGGTCTGAAATGTTTAAAGATTAAAAATTCTAGTCTCTGCCTCAACACAAAAATCTCCATGCAGCCTGTGAGTTGTGCAGAAAATTCCTCTTTGAGGTATAAGCATACCTGCTTTTATCTGGTATTCCTCAAAATAACTAAGTGCCATATAAGCCTACTTCCATCCAGTGAAGGTTGGACATGCTGAGAGCACACAGGAGCTTGGTTCTGAGAGAAGGCTGGAGCCCAGAACCTTCTATGCCACACATGGGCACCCACCTCCCAAATCAACTGCCTTCGTGCCCAAACTCCATGCACCTCCACCTCTGGTCTTCCAATGAAAAGGACTGAACCACAGAATAGCTCAGTTAGATCTTGATCCCTCATTAATTGTTTCCAAAGGGAGGGGGAAGGGCCTGAAAGTACATTTTGGTAGAAGAACAGTGTAGGGAGAAGGACTTCTTCAATTTAATATATAAAAACACAAAACCGGGATAAATGTCTAGAAAGCTTTATGATGGCAGAGCGACTTCATTCATACCCAGTTTACATTCCAGGGACAGTGGCCACCAAGGTGTGAAAATATGGAATGCAAATAAATAAAAGCATACAGATTTAGAATGAGACTCGAATGGATGTATCCATCAAGACGTTACCTGTCCAGATCCACCTCCTGACTCCTCCCCTGGAAAAGGTCAGACACACAAAGAACAGGCCAGACTTGCTTAGAAGATTAATCCATAACCCTGCTTATTTATTTTCTTCTATGAAACAACTATCCTTTTTATCTGAGAGGGGTACAGGGAATTTCCAATTGTAATTATTATTTCTGAGAAGTAGAAAGCCTATTCTTTTCTAATGTGGAGTAGAAATGCTTCATTTCCACTTGAAATTAAGTACTTGAAATATCAGTCAAATTTCACTTTATCTCACAAATAGATGCATTTTTAATATTTTTGAGAATATAAATATCTAGCTTCAGAAAAATCTAAAAATAAGATTATACATCAAGCTTTTATATCACTTACAGAAATGATTTCAAATATTGCAAAAGAAGCTATTTCTGGGGTTACTGAGAGAATTTAAGAGGGAGAAAATTCCATGATAGCTTTTAAGGATTTACAGAAGGAAAAATACTGGCATTTAGAAAGCATCTTCTCTAAAAGTGCTGACTTCATGCTCAGATCGTTTTCTGTGCTTATCTGCTCAAGCTCGTCTGGCTGTGCCAGGCACTGTGCAGTGAGCTTGAGAGCAACTGGCAAAATGAGTTTGGGGATTTTTTTTTAAGGTAACAACTCTCTACCATAAAAGCAATTTCCACTTAACAAAAACAACAGAAAAAAAAAAAAACCTGCATTGACTATTTGTTCTGCAAAAGCGCATAGAAATAAGTATAACTATTTTGTAATCACTTCAAGCAATACACAGTTAACTTAAATCTCTGGAAATTTTTTAGGGACATGACTCTTTGCAACCCTATGGACTGTAGCCTACCAGGCTCCTCTGTCCATGGGATTCTCCAAGCAAGAATACTGGAGTGGGTTGCCATTTCCTCCTTCAGGGGATCCTTCCCGACCCAGGGATTGAACCTATGTCTCTTGCATCTCCTTGCATTGGCAGGTAGATTTCTTACCATACATGCCCCACCTGGGAAGTCCCCTATATTGATAAGATTATTATTTAACTTACATATAAATGATGTAATGAGTGCTTATCTTACCTGGAACAATGTGTCTCCTTCCTACTTAACATGAAATGCTGCTGAAGCATAGATGTGCACTAGTGTTCCATGAAGATGCATTTGCTTCCTGACCTTTATCCAATAAAAATTTAAGGGAAGACATCCTGGTATATGACCATGTCGATAGGGACAAACAGCAGCAAAGTAAGAACAGTGTATTAGTTATTGAGATTTGTCTTTTAATCATCCTCAAAAGATGACTAGAGTCTATGAGAAAATAAATGAGAGGAGTTATATATATCATCGGAAGTGGCGAAACCTCTAATTTGGAGATTGGAAGCTGTCTAAAATGATCTATGGTATTTTGTTGTTTAGATCAGTGATTCCTGCACTTACAAATGAGTACATTTTAAGACAGAAATATATTCAAGTAACTGTCATTCAGTCACCCACCTTTTAATCTTAAATAACAGTATGAATAGATCAATTACTGCAAAATGTCTGTGTCATTTCATCTTAAGATGTGTATATAAAACTTCTGACAATCTATTTCACTCATACTGAGTGGCTGTGGAGACGACTTTTTTTGGAAAAACCTTCCCCCAAGAATTCCATTGGTTGATTAGAGTTGTGGAGGCAATCTAGGTTCTCTGCCTTTATGATCCCATAATACAACTTCTATGTATTTTCCATCATACACATGAAAACTGACTTTCTTTATGAAATCTACTTTCATCTTTCTCTTTATTTTTGAAAACTTACGGGCTACGGCTTAGGATTGGAATACACATTCTCATGTTTTTATTCCTTTTTTCACTTGCAAAATCCTGCACATTAAACATTCTCTAATTCCCCCACTGCCTACTGGCGCATCCACACTCTGTACTAACACCTTCAGCATCATGCCCTGTGCCTGCCATGTCCAGCGGGCACCATTCTGGTCCAAGCGTCCTCAGGCACTGGGAAAGCTAACTACCAGTGTGCAGCCATTCATTGCCTGCATCCGTGTAACTGGCTTTAGTTAAATCCTCTGTCACTGTGGCCTCAGCTTTTGGATATGGACATTTGCTGCATTTAAATTTGGGGATTTTTACTGTTCGCTAGTCTTGGCTACAGCAATCTTGATGGTATGGTGGTAGGTATTGTGGCTACTTGGAGATACCGTTTCTTTGGGATTTTGTGTTACTGTCTACCCTTCATTGTTTTTTCTGTGGAGCATTTACTGGTGCTGTTCGAGATTCATGTCTCAGATTCACAGCCCCTGGCTAATGCAACTCTCATTAAAGACTCTACTGTTCATTCTCTCCTATTTGTAGCAAAGCCATGCACTAAACCACCTGGACTGATGGGCTGCGTTCACTTCTTTGCAGCTAATTTGCCTGTTCTATGAGGTCTCTCATAGGACTTTGGGTCTCACAGTGCTTTGAGTATGGGGTCACATTATCATTGTTGTTCAGTCGATCAGTCATGTCCAACTCTTTGCGACCCCATGGACTGCAGCACGCCAGGCCTCCCTGTCCATCACCAACTCCTGGAGCTTGCTCAAACTCATGTCCATTGAGTTGGTGATGCCATCCAACCATCTCATCCTCTGTCACCCCCTTCTCCTCCTGCCTTCAATCTTTCCCAGCATCAGGGTCCTTTCAAATGAGTCAGTTCTTCGCATCAGGTGACCAAAGGATTGAGCCTCAGCTTGAGCATCAGTCCTTACAATGAATATTCAAGGCTGATTTCCTTTAGAATTGACTGGTTTGATCTCCTTGCTGTCCAAGGGACTCTGAAGAGTCTTCTCCAGCATGTCAATAGAGTCCAACAGAGCAATGTGAATCTGACTTAATATTCTCAACTGAATTTTTAGGTAAAATGTTTATCTCTCAGAAGCCATGCTAATCTAAGTCTTCTTAAAGAAGTTTGAGTGTGGGATGCTAACAAGAATTTTATTAGATTTAATTTATGAAAATAGTGACCGAGTCAAAGGAAAACATCATCACACAGAAAAACACGTTAAGACAGATCAATAGGATATCTATCTTCATATATTTATATATATACATATGTACACTATATAAAATCAGCCACACCGATCATCCTGTCACCAACTTGCCCTTGTTACTGAAAACACCATGGGTGTCTTTCTAATCCCCACACTTTATTCTTAGACACAGCTACTTGTCTAAAGAAAGAGAGTTGTTCAGTCATGTCCAACTCTTTGTGGCCCCATGGACTGTAGCCCACTGGGCTCCTCCATCCATGGGATTTTCCAGGCAAGGATACTGGAGTGGGTTGCCATTTCCTTCTCCAGGAGATCTTCCCAATCCAGGGATGGAACCCAGCTGTCCTGCATTGCAGGCAGACTTTTAACCTTCTGAGCCACCAGGGAAGTCCACATGTCAAAGGCTGCATGTTATTCTTCTGTGTGATTGTCCTCCACATTACTGAGCCAACCCTTGTTGTTGACTATGCAGATAACTTCAGTGTTTTTGTGGGCAAACATTGTGAATAATTATAATTGCTTTTCTGAGATTGCTTTTTAGAAGTACTATTGTAAAAGTTTATGCCATTTTATGGAAACAGACACCTTGTGACTAAAAATAAAAATCAAGGGCATTCTTGAGGAAGAAAGTAATTCGGGCCAACATATAATAGATTCTGAAGGGTATAAAGAAGGGAGACAGGACATCTTCACACTGTCTTGTATCCGGGCAGAAGAAATTAGTTCCTATAAATAGATTGCATGTAATCCTCTAGCTTTTTTTACAATGTATTTCTCATTGATTACTGCAGGCACCGCGGGTGATATTTTTTCTTTCCCTTTTAATTGGTAACCCAACCTTAATCTTGTTGGAGGAAGTAATATTTCTGGATAAGATTCTCCTTTTATTGATTCATTTACAGAAAAGCATGGCCCTGGGCCCAACTCTGGCCAGTGAGACAGAGCCAAGAACTCTAAGGACAGGGGGGATGTTTTTGCTAGCCTGATGCAGACATCAACCTTCTTCGTTTCTTCCTGAGTAAGAAAGAATGTGATATTGGAGATGGAATGGGATCTTGAAATCCTGAGGACAACACACATGAGGACAAAAGCCACACCAAAAAGATGGTGGAGAGAAATCGGTGGAAAAGTATAGCCACTGATTCCAAGTGAAAAAGGAGACCAGGCGCATCTGGGGAACAGAGTTCATGGGGATATTCCTGCCCAGAGGTCAGACCCTCCTATGTACTAGGAGCACAATAAATGTTTAATGTTCGATGATTCAAGTTTTTAATTGTTTGTAGATTTGGTGTGTTTTTTTGTTTTGTTTTTTGTTTTGTTTTTACTTTTAAGATGATTTTCAGCCTGGAATTTCTCGGAATTAATTTTAAGAAAAAAATGTGCTGTATTTGAATATCTCAAATTTTAAGTATGAGTTAGTCTGCTAGTTCTAATATAGATTCGCTTTGTCTTCAGAACATATCATGCTTCTCAAGTCTGTGGAGATTGAATGGTGAGGTGTTTGGCAATCTTTATTTTGATTTTAGTTAAGCATAAATAGACAAATGATTTTGAACCCTCCAAAATCTCCCTCCAAATTTTAGTTATAATTTCTAATTCAAATCTTCTCAAAGGAGGCAGCTATTAATAAATTAAAACAAAATCTACGGCCCTAACAGCATCAGCCCACCAACTAAAATCATGTTAAAATATTATGGTTATTAAAAAAAAAAACCTTTGATATGACTTGTAAAATTGTATGCTGTTTATAATCACAGTTAAAGCAGGGGTCCATTTCAGTGAAAGATGCTAAATAACACAATTGAGAAACAATACCAAGTTTTTTTCACAGAGGGTTTGTCTAAGATTTTTCATCTTGGGTCTCAGGTTTAAGCCTTCAATATTTCTTGAAGATTTTATTCATGATTACCTTTGCATTATCTCCAGAGAGTCTCCTATTAGTGCAAGTTTGTGTTGAACCTTGCTGAACTGCAGTCATTATTTTGAACAATATTAGAATCATCATAATTACTTTCTCTCAGTATGAGTAATCAGTACAATTGGTTCAGATCATTCTGGGCTATGCAAACTTAAAATTTATTCAGAAAATTGTCATTTGAAGATTTCTGAAGAAATATTTTATTTCATCTGAGTGTACGATTTTGAGAATTCTAATCATCTCTAATTGCTCTTTTTATTCTATTCTTTGCAATTGTTATGAATTGCCATCAAAAGATGAATATTTATCAAGTTCTTATTTATTCCAAAGAACATAGCTTTATATATCTATCAGAGGTACTGTCTTCCATTCAGTCTCTCATTCTCCTTTAAGGTGGAGAAACCTTAGCATGATTGCTCAAATTTTAGATCACTAATAGCACCCCGTTTGCTAATGGTGGCTTTAAAAGACATGTTGATTGGACTCACTTAATTCTACCCACAGCCCAGAATCCTGTGTCCTATTGAACAACGAGGAAGGTGGTCTGCATTCCTTATTTTGGGAACAAGTTCGTTTGGCACACATCCAGTTTATTAATCTCCTCCCCAAATCCTGACCAGATAAAGGTCATGGCTGCTGACCCCAGGGCACTTTGCTTCCTGTTATTGGTCCACTCTGTTCATTTAACCCATCACAGCACTCACAAGACAGATGGCTGGATTTGGGGTGCAAATGGTCATTTATGGGTCATCCAGCCATGTTCTCTGAATTTTATTAGCTTCTATTTATTTCATGCCAAGAAAAAAAATCTCTACATTCTAAGTTCAGGGGCTAGCAATGTATTTTTTAATTTTTGTATATATTGGACTTACCCACTTTTTATGTTTTGCAATATTAAACGTCACTAAACAGCATCTTCTGTTGCACAGGTGTGGAAAATGGAGGATACTGTGGCTTCAAAGGTAAGAGATGTGCATTCTGATCTTGTCATTTTAAACCACTCTGAGCATTGTCTCCCAAGTATAGACATGACCTGGGAGTCTGGCTAGGCTTGTGGCTCTGTCCCCAAGGTATGGTGTGACCTTGCTCGTGTCACCTACATGCTCTGAAACTCCTCATCTGCCAAGAAGGTGGGACAAGATGTTCTCTGAGACCTGGAACAGGATTATGAACAGCCAGGTCTATAACATTACTACCCAACACAGTGACTGCATGGGCTAGAATAAACAATGAATGCAGAAATTCATGGAAATAATAGAAATGTACACACTGAACAATAAAATATAAATATCTTTAAGTTAAGAATAATCTAAAAAAAAGAATAATCTACAATTTAAGGTTTTTCTAATTCAATATGCAACTCCACCTATGAAGTGGTCACTTCTTCCTACAGTTGATTTTTTTATTAAATTAGATGTTAAATAGTTGATTTTATCCGAACTAGTGATTTTTAAAAAAATTTACTAATAGCCAAAGATTTCAGACAAAAATTCTCAGGTCAAACAAAAAATGATTTGGTATAACTGGGAAGTGATTGTCTTATTGAAAAGTACACATATTTGTAACATATCACAAAGTACTATAGCCTTAATGTGTAAAGTATACAAATTGATAAAAAGAACACATTAATAGAATTGGTTAAACAATTCAATTTTAAAAATTCAAAAAGAAAAACAATAAATGCATTCACACAAGAATATTTTTCATTAGTAAGGCAAAAAATATCATTTCTCTTATAGAAGGTAGAAACTTTTTGAAAAGAATAATAGAACTAAAGATTGTCATTTTTGATAAAGTGTTTCTGGGCATAGAAACAGATACAAATGTTATGTAAATCAATTTGGTAAGATAAGCTGAAAAATCAGTGAGATAAGCTGAATCAAAAATGTCACTTTAGGAAATTTTTCCCAAAGGAATTATCAGACATTTGCACAAAGTTGCAAATGCAAGATCTTTATCTTAGTGTTTTCATAATAGACAAGAAATGTCCTAACTGTCCAAAAAGAAAAAGATCTTCATTGGTTAAAATCAATGTAAATTCCAAGACAGAATGTTTGAGAGACATTTACAGGTATAGTCTCCAAAGGTAGTTAAAGATGTTGCAAATTGCTTATCATATTGTGAAAAATAAGGTTAAATGACAGTATTTAAAAGTTGTGGTTTCAACATATGCTTCCATATATGTTATATCCTTTATTATATGTTAATTGTGTGTTACACACTATTCTTAAGGAAAATATTAAGAATTTTATTTATCTATTTACTTATATTATTATTAACTTATAGTGCTATACAACATTTTTCTGAAATACATTAGAAATATTTTTTTCTAGTTTGTCATTTATTTTTTGATACTCTATACTCTAGTTTGTACTTTATTTTTTTGATTTATTGTATGTGGGATTTTTTTGTTTGTTTCTATGGAGTGCCATAGAAATTTTTCTGCATGTTTTGTTATTAAATGATCACCTTTATCAAGTAATAAAAACTTAATGCAGTAATTTAATTTGTATGAATCATAGTCCATGATTTTTTTTAGATGGTTAACCTGTTGCCCTGTGGTTGTTAATAGTCTGCTCCTTTTCACAGTAATTGGAAATGTCACTTTTATCACACACTGCCTTGAAAATTCTCGTGTCCTCTAATTTTATATTCAGTTCTGTAGACTTGTATCTCATGGTTGCTAAAATAGTTTAATATATGTTACTGGGGGTAGTAAGGGCCCTTATTTCCTTTTAACTTGTTTTGTTCTTAGTAGCATTCATTCCCTACTTTGTGCTTCAGAATAATTTTTTAAATATGAGAAGTATTCTGGGGAAGTGATGTCAACAAAATGTCAGAATAGGTAGCTCCAAGCATCTGTCCCTCAAATGAAACATTAAAAAACAAGCAAAATCTGTCAGAACCAAGACTGTCAGTTCCCTGGAAAATGGTCAGAGATTTGTAACAATCAAGCAAAGACCCAAGAAAAAGGTCAAATTAAAAACAGTAGGAAAGCATTTGGTGTTTTTACGGCAAGTCCAACCTCCCCTTGAAGTCAGCCATCATGGCTTCCTGTCTCTGGACAGAGCAGAGCCGACTTACGTGCAAGCCACTGTGTTTCTGTTCTGACTTGTCTGGACTCCCCGAGGGTGGACAAAGGTGCTCATCTCTGTTTCTTCCAGCTCAGATGTCCCCCAGGCTGAGAAGCTGTGGGTTCTGCTGGAACACCAGTGTCAGACATTGGGCAAAACCCTTGCATGTGCAATCAAGTAATTTCAAAAAAGTGCCAAGACCATTTCACGTAGAAAAGTGCAGTTTTTCAACAAATATTGTTGCAGCCATTGCAAGAGGATGAAGTTGGACACTTAATTTACACTAAGTACAAAAGTCACCTCAAAATAGACTCAAGAACTAACTGTAAGAATGAAAACTATAAAACCCTTAGAAGGAATGAATGAAAGTCACTCAGTCATGTCTCTTTGTGACCCCATGGACCATAGCCCACCAGGCTCTTCTGTCCATAGAATTCTCCAGCCAAGAATACTGGACTGGGTAGTCATTCCCTTCTCCTGGAGATCTTCCCAACCCAGGGATCAAACCCAGGTCTTCCACATTGCAGGTGGATTCTTTACCATCTGAGTCACCGTGGAAGCCCTTAGAAGGAAATGGAGGGTTAAATCATGACTTTGGATTTGGCAGTGGACTCTTATAGAGGGCATCAGAAGCCTGACTCACAACAAAATGTATCTAAGTTGGACGTGACATGTCAGCCTGCACAGCGACGTGGCCTCTTTGGGGACATTTATCTCTGAGAGTTTCCTGGACCCCAGCAGAAGTTAAGAGACGAAGATATAGCAAGTTGAGTCATTGAGGTTTGGAGTTTTTCATTAACATATATACTCTTGTCATTCTAATGCACTGCTCCAAATTCATAAAGAGGTTGGCCCATATTTATACATAACAGTTCAAAATTCTACCATCAACACTTAGGTTTTTAACATACCAAAATCAAAATGTTTAATAATATTTCCTATTAATCAACTATTGAACTTTGCTTTTTGGCTGCATCAGATTTTAGTTGAGATGCAGGCTTAGTTGCCACATGGCTTGTGAGATCTTAGTTCTGCAACCAGGGATCAAACCTGCGTCCCCTACATTGGGAGGCAGATTCATAACCACTCGACCAGCAGGGAAGTTCTCGAAATTAATTTGTTTAGTTAACTTTCCCAAATAGAAAACTTATTGTCTCTGCTTCCTTTTTTCAGTGATCCTCCACTCCCTAGCAATCTGTAACGTGCTTTTTCATAAGACTTTTCATGTCTGAAAAGCAAGACATTTTGTGTAGCATATGCTGTTGAAGTAGACAGAGTAATCTGGTTAGCACTAAAACGCAGAGGATGTGAGGTTAGCGGGAACTGTGAATGGTGTCTGCAGGCAGATGATTCCATTGTTAAATGACGCCACTGGGCACGTGTAAATATTGCTCTCCTGGGTCCCACCGTGTTTGTACTTGGCTGTTGCCAAGAACTTCCCTGTATTCTGATGATGGTTTCTCCACACAGACAGCTTTTATCTCTGCGGCTGCTGGTGTGTTTCAGGGCGGTCTGTCAGCCTCTGCTGACACCCTCACCCCCCATGTGACCTACAAGGCTTGAAATATCACTGTGACCTTTAGTAACCTGTGTCTCCTGGACAACAAGGAGAAGGGGATGTCCCCAGGAATTGGGGTGACAGAACCCCTGAGACTGACAACTGCTGCTGGGAGGCAGTGACCTCTACCCTTCTCTCAGATAACCAGGGGACCACGGACTAGCTTACCCACGACCTCCCTGAGGTGACAGGAAATCAGAAGGAAGGATTTGGATAGAATGATCAGGATAGAATGAAGGGCCCAAGAGACTAATATCACTATCTTAATTCATTTTTTAAAATTAACATGATATCTTTTTATATGTTAATAAAATTCCATATTATTAAAAATGCATCTAATCACAGCATTTTTGTTATGTTGTCCAAAGATATGTAGAATTATAATAAAGTCGTACAGGGCATAGTCTCAATTCAATATTATTCTAGTTACAGTGATTTAGGGAAGTCATTATTTTGAGTAAAACTGCTTATTAAGTGGTACATTTTTATTTCCAAATAGACAGGCTTGTATCTGTATGTTTAACCAGCTTCATGGCCCCATGGCTGGTGCTGTGTCAGGGTTTCTGTGTAAAACAGTTTGTCTGACTAATTACAATGTGATTTCAAAGCCTATTTGTTATTACTTCTATTATCTTCTTGTAGGGCCCTGGAATAACATGTTTATGGCTTTTGCAAACTCATCTAATTTAATATTTGCCTACTAACCCAAATGTCCCCATTTAACAGCAGCTGCCCTTGGAATACAGATTTTTTTTTTTTCCACCAGGCCAGCTAGGTTTTAACTAATTGTCACTGCAATGTTCTACTCTGATGGGGTACATGAGCCTTTCCGATGGTGATATTGGAATGTTAAATACAAGCAGTTATTAATTTGTTCTCATCACGAAGGATGCAATTATTCACCTAAAAATAAAACTCTTAGGATTAGGAGAAAAGCAATGAATGGAGCAACTCCTCATAGTTTAATATTCTTCATTTTGATTTTCTTAGCAGATCTTCTGAATGACATTTAAAGGCCAGAACTGAAATTATTAGCCAGCATGACCAAGCAATTCAAAGGACCGTAATGACTTTTACAAAAATTATGAAATGAAGCCAATGATACAGTGTCTCCATAGTAACCATCCTTCCAGCTTAGGGGGCGCTGGACAGCAGGGCTTCTCAGGATTGGCTGCACCCTCAACCAGGGGTCTTATGGGTGGATCTGCCCTGGGGTCAGCAGAGGAGCCCAAGCATCCACCTTATAAGTCAGTCCAGGCTCTCCACCCTCTGTGCTCTTGCCTGTGCATCTGACACACAGCCCAGGCCCAGTCACTGGCTGCTCTGGGAACACGGATGTGTCCATCCTCATCCTCTCCTCTTCCTGTGTCTCCTCACAGGTAAGTCGGCAATGATTCACTGGATGTTTGTACATTCCAGGTATTTTGCTCATCACAGTGAGAAAAATACTGAGTCTGTCGAGCATAAATGTTCTTGTGGGAAGCAAGGGTCAATGTGATCGTCACAGACATGCACGACTGCAGACTGTCCTCGGTGCAATGGACTCCAACTGCAGGGTGATGAGAGGGTGCGTGAGAGGCAACCCAACTGCAGTTATGCATGGATTTATATTCTAATAAAAAAAGAAGAGGAATTGTACAAGAGAAAAACAAAACAAAAGTACAAAAAAACCAAACCACAGAAACAAAGTGGCAACCCAACCTCTTTTAAAGAGTCACAAAAGATTTCCCCAAGGAAGCAACATTTCAGAAGATTTTCGAAGGATGAAGAGAAATAATTAGCTGAATGTCTTTGAAATATGGGAAGGTGCAGAGCCCTGGAGGAGGAAGAGAGGGTCCTTCCTGGACCAGATGAAGGGACAGGGATTTCCAGACTATTAAGAGTTTCTACATCTCCCGTGGGGGAAGCACGAGGGATCATGTGAGCCACAGGGCTCGTGCAATACCACAGTTAGCAGGAGGGTGTCGGTGTTCTGGGCACTGCTGAGTGGGTGCCCCTGGACTTTGATTCTCTTTCTGTTGCCTGATGTTGAAGCATCTGTGATAGGCAACTGAGCCATTGTCCTGGCAAGCACACCTGATGAGCAGGGCGCCTTTAGTACAGAGATTCCAGGTCTCAGGTGCAATGAAGGGGGCAGCTTCGGAGAGCGGCTTGTTATCATCATAGATGCCAAGAAATGTCCTGTCTGGGGACTCCAAGCGGATTGGAGATTGGAACAGATCAGAGGTGGAGTGGGGCAGAAGCAATTAGACTGGAGAAAATGGAGTCTTCCATGGGGCACACGGTGGGGCTGCATTTTGAGAAATAAAACTCTCAGTTGGGAGATGATTCTGCAAAACTAACATGGAGAGAAGTGACCTGCTGTTTCTCTGACCGCAGTGTCTGTGGTAGGACACGTGTCAGCCTTTCTACATCCCACATGGCAGCAGTCACTGCCTATCACATGCAGTGAAGTGAAATTGTGGCCCCAGACCTTTTCATTCACTGTGCTTCTTACATTCAAAAACTCAGGGAAACCTAATTATACACATCTATTCCCGATTTTTCTTACTGGCACAACAAGTGGTTAAAGTATTTAGATATCACAATTTAATAATTCCAATAGGTAAATCAGACCATATATCACACAAGTAATCCAAACATATATGGGTGAACACATAACTGTTAATAGAGTTTTTCAGTTATTTGAGATATATTTTGCAGTTGGAAAATCATGGATAGGACTAAGCTCATGACACCACTGTTACCCTGAACAACTTCTTAGTAACTATTTTAATTACTAAAAATTGCAGCTCTAGTTAACAGATTTCTCAGGAAGATGTTCAATGAGGTAATTCTTTGGTGGTTCAGGTGGTGAAGTATCTACCTGCAATGGAGGAGACTAAGGTTCGATCCCTAGGTGAGGAAGATCCCCTGGAGAAGCGAATAGCAACCCACTGTAGTATTCTTGCCTGGAGAATTCTATGGACAGAGGAGCCTGGAGGGCTATAGTTCATGGGGTTGCAAAGAGTCAGACATGACAGCAACTAATACTTCTACTTTCATTTTAACAATATTTAGTGTAAATATTCTTTTGGGTTACATGAAAGGTTTATTTCCATAAAACATTAGATCATATTCTTGATAAGGAATGACAGCAAACCCCTTGTTACAGGATGATGGCTGCCCTGGTTTCAAGAGAGGCAGTGAAAGGGTGGGGTGTGCCTTGGCCGCAAGAAAGCGTTCATAAAAAAAGTGTCCTCATGCCTGGAACTGG
This sequence comes from Oryx dammah, assembly GCF_014754425.2. NCBI lineage: Eukaryota > Metazoa > Chordata > Mammalia > Artiodactyla > Bovidae > Oryx > Oryx dammah. The sequence goes on along the minus strand of NW_024070194.1, from coordinate 37,891,649 downwards.
AGCTGCAAAGAGAAAACGTGAAGCCATGAGTTATTTTATAGTTTAAGCCTGAGTAACTGCAACTATGATAATATATATAAGGAAATTTGGTGAAAAGCTTGGTTGGGAGATCAAAAGATGAGATTAATATTAGGTGTATTGAATTTTCTTGATTCCAGGAAGGAATCATTTATCAATGCCAAAACCTTGTGGATTGTTATTTGAGAAAATCAAACCAATGTGCACTGCTCCCTCCTTCTCTTATTCTCTCTCTCTTTCTCTGTCAATAAATATTGTGAGAAAGAGACCAATTCTGTGCAAAACAACGTAGGTGCCTGAAAGGTCTCTAATAAATAAATCATTCAGCTGTCTCACGTGCACTGGGAAGAGACATGTGAGAGAGCGGTTCTAACAGAAAACCTACTTCTGACGAGAGACCTCAGGAGCTCGCTCCTGCTCCCGGTTCTCACCAAGACAAGCTAGCACATCAAGGCTGCAGGTTCCTTACTCAGCAAGTCAAGGGAGAAACAGCTAGATAGATGGTTAAATCTGTCACCCTGGGAATAAAGTCAAAGGTCGCCATGTGAAACGTCTTCAGGAAAAGTGCTGCATGAGGAATTACCAATTAACCCACAATCTGCAATTAATGGAACACTACACACCCATTGTAATTAAAAGCCTGGCTTAAGAGTCTAGAGTTATAAGGAAGTGAAATCCCTTAATTAGCTGGGATGAAAGAGCAAGGGAAGTCAAATTACATAAGGACACTTAGAAAAAGATGAACTATGCTCAGAACATTTTCAGATGACTGGCTTTAGGTTGTGAACGTCTCTCTTAAGATTTAAGGTCCTCTGGTCACATATACCGCATATTATTAGACTGGACACTAGTTGAATCACTAAGCTAGTTCTTTGAGATTTCACACTTGTTATGCCATGTTACTGGGGTGTAGATACAGAGTAAGCCAGCTCCAACTGAACATCTGAGTGAATGTGTTCTCCAAGCCACACTAGGGATAAGGAGGCATACTTACCTGAAAGTTTTATATAGAATATGCAAATGTGATGCAATAAAAATTTCATATCATAGTGTTTTGTGTTTTCATGTCATTTCAGATATGTGATGGTTTGTGGAACCAAGGTGCCTAAAATCTGAGATTTTTGTTAGTGATATATTGTCTAATGTCATTTCATAAAGCTGAATTCAATCACCACATATCGAGAGAACAAAAGTACCATCCCATTAATATAACAAGACATGAGAAAGATTTATTTAGGAGCCATCAATGTTAAAACCTGAGACATTAGTATTTAACACCATTGACTGGGTAGCAATTAAATACATGTTTCTATTTATTATGGTCTTCCTATGTTGTAGCAATTTCCCAGTTGGCTTCAAACAAAAATGTGGAGTTGGACGTTTGCAGCTAAACTGAGGACTGGAGTCTGCATTCAGGGATTCTCTTACAGATGTAAGCTTTTATTCAGGGACTGTTTTTCCTGGAGGAGTCAACAGTGCTGGATCCAGGAGCCCCAGTGGATGAGGAATGCATGCGAGATCCCTTGCAAAAGGGAAGCAGACCCCAGCCCCAGGGTGCCTATATCAGTTAAGTAATGTAAACAAGAATAGTAAGAATAAAATTAAGAATTTCTAACTCTTCCTGTTCTACAGTGACGAGATTCATTTCTCAGAAAGAAAACATGATTTAACTGGAAGCACGGTATATTTATTTTTTTTAATTAATTAATTTATTTATTTATTTTTAATTTTTTACTTTACAATTCTGTATTGGTTTTGGCATAGATTGACATGAATCCACCACAGGCGTACATGCGTTCCCAAACATGAACCCCCCTCCCACCCCCTCCCCACAACATCTCTCTGGGTCATCCCCGCGCATCAGCCCCAAGCGTGTCATATCCTGCATCAGACATAGACTGGCATTTCGATTCTTACATGATATTATACATGTTTCAATGCCATTCTCCCAAATCATCACACCCTCTCCCTCTCCCTCTGAGTCCAAAAGTCCGCTATACACATCTGTGTCTTTTTTGCTGTCCTGCATACAGGGTCATCATTGCCATATTCCTAAATTCCATATATATGTGTTAGTATACTGTATTGGTGTTTTTCTTTCTGGCTCATTTCACTCTGTATAATCAGCTCCAGTTTCATCCATCTCATCAGAACTGATTCAAATGTATTCTTTTCAATGGCTGAGTAATACTCCATTGTGTATATGTACCACAGCTTTCTTATCCATTCATCTACTGATGGACATCTAGGTTGTTTCCATGTCCTGGCTATTATAAACAGTGCTGCGATGAACATTGGGGTACATGTGTCTCTTTCAATTCTGGTTTCCTCTGTGTGTATGCCCAACAGTGGGATTGCTGGGTCATAAGGCATTTCTATTTGCAATTTTTTAAGGAATCTCCACACTGTTCTCCATAGTGGCTGTACTAGTTTGCATTCCCACCAACAGTGTAGGAGGGTTCCCTTCTCTCCACACCCTCTCCAGCATTTATTGCTTGCAGATTTTTGGATCGCAGACGTTCTGACTGCTGTGAAGTAGTACCTCATTGTGGTTTTGATTTGCATTTCTCTAATAATGAGTGATGTTGAGCATCTTTTCATGTGTTTGTTAGCCATCCGTATGTCTTCTTTGGAGAAATGTCTATTTAGTTCTTTGGCCCATTTTTTGATTGGGTCGTTTATTTTTCTGGAATTGAGCTGCAGGAGTTGCTTGTATATTTTTGAGATTAGTTGTTTGTCAGTTGCTTCATTTGCTATTATTATCTCCCATTCGGAAGGCTGTCTTTTCACTTTGCTTATGTTTTTCTTTGTTGTGCAGAAGCTTTTAATTTTAATTAGATCCCATTTGTTTATTTTTGCTTTTATTTCCAGAATTCTGGGAGGTGGATCATAGAGGATCCTGCTGTGGTTTATGTCGGAGAGTGTTTTGCCTATGTTCTCCTCTAAGAGTTTTATAATTTCTGGTCTTACATTTAGATCTTTAATCCATTTTGAGTTTATCTTTGTGTGCGGTGTTAGAAAGTGATCTAGTTTCATCCTTTTACAAGTGGTTGACCAGTTTTCCCAGCACCACTTGTTAAAGAGATTGTCTTTACTCCATTGTATATTCTTGCCTCCTTTGTCAAAGATAAGGCATCCATATGTATGTGGATTTATCTCTGGGCTTTCTATTTTGTTCCATTGATCTATATGTCTGTCTTTGGAAGCACGGTATATTTATAGTAAAGTCATTCTTGACAGAAAAGACCCATCCTTTGATAGCCACAAAACTTTTTTTTAGCAGTGTGGGAATTAAACAAGTAGGAGATGGATAAACATGTCTGAGCTCTAAGAGATTAGAGACACAGGAGCTATCTAGAAACAAATACCTTCCTTGTCTCCAGTTACACGCTCACTTATTTCTGAACCACTTGTTGAGGTTTATATGCACGATACTTATATCAAACTATGCCCATAATTACGAACTCTGCACAAACACAAAGCAATGTTAGTTTTCCCAGATTAAAGAATTCAGTGTAAGCCTGAAAAGAAAAATGCTTCAACTGCCTTGGAGATTGTGATCATAATTATTTAACAGTTCATGGATGTCTGTCCTATCTTACTGTCTTTCTCTTTCTTGGCTCTTCCTCTTCTTTCTGAATCCAGGTGCAGAAATGTGTAGAAATTAATATTAACCTGAATCTGATTATTTGGCTCTTCAGCATTTCATTGGATTATGTTGACTTGGTAATTTGATTGCTCTGCAGATGTGAGCTGCACTGATTGCATTAAAATATGTAAAGGAAATGAGGAACTATCACCAGACAGCATGGGAAAGATGCTTGGTTCCCCACGGTTCGGCAGGTCCTCCAGGGAAAGAGGTGGGATGGAGGTAACATGCTGTTCCTCCAAGTGCCTTTCTGATTGGAATTTTCCCCCTTGTTACGACATGGTAACCCATTACTTTCCACTGAGGTATGTGTTTTCACATGGAGTGAATTCTTCTAAAATCATCCTGTGGTCTTAATAAAAATTAGAGCTTCACTGTCCTGATGGAGAAAATTATAGTTTGTTTGTTTAGTATAAGTATATCCCATGTATGCCTTTCTATTTTCATCTGATGAATCTGACAGTCCTAGATTAATGCCAGCTGTGGTTTCCGTTTCTTGTTGCTAGGAACTCCTAGAGACATTTAGACAGAAGAATTTCCTGGGAGCTCTCACAAACCCCCATCCACACAGAAGGAGCCTGAGAAATATTTCCAAACAGGAAGAACATGATCAGTGTTGACCACTGTTGAGTCATTGGTTTTTCTCCAACTCACTCCCGAAAAAGTTTCTAGATTAATTCTGCCATTCAGCCCATAAGCAAATTGGCATAATAAATATTTTTTCTCCATTGTAACAGAATTTATTAATAGCTTGACTTTGCTTTTCATTGTGTACATATTTACCTGTTCTGTCCTATATGGTATACCACTGACCGCATGTACCTGCGAGTACCTGGAGTATGTCTGGTCTGAACTGAGACGTACATATGTGCAAAGACATACCAGAGTTTTAAGATTTACGAAGAAAAATCTGTGTATAATATTTTATACATCGATTGCATGTTGGAATGACAAAACTTTTGAAAGAGTGTGTTAAATAAAATACATTAGTAAAATTTCACCCGTTTCTGAGGCGGCTGCTAGAAAATCTCCTGCAAACGCAGCTCACCTGGTAGTCTGTCAAGTGATGCTGCATCGGACAGTAAGCTTCATGGGGCCGGGAACTGAGACAGCTCTTGAGATGGTTTATGTTCTCACGTCAGCTCTTTGAACAGGATGCATTTTCATCATCTCTGCTTCCTCACTTGCACTGATTCTGAACTTGCTGAAATCAGGCTTCTGTTTTTACCCTCGGTCATGCGTCTTCTCCAAAAATATTCATAATTATTATTCATATTGGCTTTACAATATACAGCCTTCAGTCCTCAGTTAACAGACCTTTATACCTGACTGAGCATTGCTGTCAACACTCTTCGCAAAGCTCTATTTCTCTGGGTTCTGTGCCACCACTCAGCTGATTGTCTGTTTATTTCTCTAATGTCCTTTACTCTGTCCTCGCTGTGCGTTTCATCATCATCCCTGCCCTGAGAGGGGCTGGTTGTTTTTTCTCTACTCTCTCCTGTTGTGATCCCATTCAATCTGCGGGTTTCAACTACCACCTATAGACCTATCTGTTTTTTATTTAATAGAAGAATGCTGAGAGTTAATTCACCCTGTGTGGGCACAAAGGCCAGGTTCAGGACAGAGGAAGGCTCTCTGGTGACCAGTGCTGACTCCAGCTGTTGGGGTTCAACTAGAGTTTCATGAAGAGAGAAAGCCTGTGCTAGAGGGAACAACAGCCTCTGCAACACGGCTCACAACCACGAGAATCTAGTTTTTGTGTCTGCAGCTCTGTGAAGCAGCTGTTTGGCTGAGGTAGGTCGGGATCAGCTGGACGTTATGGACTGCTTTCCTGCCGGCCTTGGCTCCAGGTGTGGGGTTCTGGCTCCGAGGAAGCACTCTTGTCGAGCAGGCCCAGGGGAGCACGCTGTCATCACACAAGCCACCGAAAGGGGTTCCTCTAGCCCCACAGCCAGACTCAGCATCTGCGAGGACTGGGGGGTGGACCCTGAGCCCACAGCGGGGATGGGCCCCAAGGAAACCAGTACTGGAGGGCTTCAAGCCTGTTCTCTAGTATTTGATTCTTTTATAGTATTGTTGCCATTAGTGTGTCACTCAGGAGAGGCCACAGTGTAAAAAGTAACCTCGGCATCTCACTGACTCACAAGGCCGTGTATTTATTCCTCACACTAATGTCCAAGGGACTTCACTGTAGCTCAGATGGTAAACAATCTGCCTGCAACACAGAAGACCCAGGTTCAGTTCCTGAGTTGGGAAGATCTTCTGGAGAAGGAAATGGCAACCCACTCCCAAAGCCTGGAAATACCAGGGACAGAGGAGCCTGGTGGGCTACAGTTCATGGGGTCACAAAAAGTGGGACATGACTGAGCGACTGACACTACACTAATGTCCAAGAGACACAGTTGTGAGTCTGCTCATAACAGCCTCACTGTGTGATGCTCTCTGAGGGGCAGTCCCCATCAGAAGCCCTGCCAGCATTATGGCAAAGAGAAAAGAGGGACATGGTCAGACCCAAACTGACCCGGAAAGCTTTTCTCCAAATGACACATTTGATTTCTATCAATATTCCATCACTTAGAGCATGAGTCTGGCCATTTCTGAACTCAGACAGGCAGGGCTATATATTCCCATCCCACAAGAAAATAAATAATTGTGAACAACACAATCTGCCACTAAATTCAGGCATGGACCATACTTGCAAATGTTATCAGTCTTTGTGATTGTGACACCATTGGAATGTGTTGAACATTAACCCCGAATTTAAGAAGGTTAAAAAATATAGAATAATCTATTGCTCTGTGGAGCTGAATTTCCAGAAAAGACAGACAACTTGGTTTGGACCAATCACCTACAAAGTATTGTTCTATAAGATTTTTGTTTTAATTGCTCAATCTGTAAACAAATCTTGGTCACAAGAATTTGCAGAGGCGACAAGTCCAGGAGGTGAACTAAGCACTTGGCATCTTTTTTCCCACTGAAAAAATGTTCAATTATAAATGTACATGCACACATGCACACAGACACATGAACACACACATGCACACAGGTGTGCACACACACATGCACACACAGACACATACAGACTCATGCACTCAGACACACGCACGCATGCGCACACGCACACACCAAGAAGCCTTATTACTCACACAGTGAGGTTTTCTGGGAAGGTTTCCAAGCAGTGTGAACAGGGCTTGTGGAGAGAAGGTTGGGGTAGGTAGGTCACATGGTAGTTTGGGGGCCAGGGTTGGGGCTGAGACCTCTGTGATTTGAACTTCCTTCTGTTGCCAAAGGAGGGGCTGGGCTTGGGTATCAGGTTGCCTGGATGGGAGAGGGGAGACCAAGGGAAGAGACTTGAAGTCATCAACAGTCAAATGTCTAAAGTGAACTGAGACTCATTAATATAGACAAGCACCACTTGCAGTCTGGAGACCAAATATTAGAGTTCAAATCTCCAAGATAAATATTCCGGTAGTTGGGTTGACTTTCCAAAGTAGAGTAAAGCGGATAAGGCTAGTCCCACAGACACTGACCAATTACAATAGTAGACCACATCTTGAACTAAATGAAGGTAAAAAATACATATGAAATTGAAATAGCTAAAACTGAGCTTTAGGGAAAATTGACATTTTAAATACATATATTAGAAAAATATAATAGGTTATAAACAGGTATGTCACTGTCAGCATTGACCTCAGGAAGCTATAAAGAGTGCAGCAAATTAAACCCAGTATAATTTATGAAAGACAGAAACTCATATTTTCATTCAAATAATGCAGAAAAGCATTTGAGAAAATGAAACACCAATTTGTGATAAAATTTATTAGAAAATCAGGTAATGAAAGGCAAGTCTTTACTGTGATAGATTAACCAAAAAAAAAAAAAAAATAGCAACTATAATAGTTAATGGTGAAAAGCTGAACAAATTCCCTCTAAGATTAGAAACAAGACAAAATGGATTGAGCTGATTCACCGGTTTGAGAAATCATTGGCTTAGAGGGCCTAGTCTGTGTAACAAGGCAAACTGAAGAGAGCAAATAAATATAGATTACAAAGGATAAAAGAAAAACAACATTATTCACGGATGCCATGTTTGTTTCAGGGAAAAATCCAAATGTGTTTCAAGATAAGCAATTCTAATTAAGCACACTTGGCAATGACCCCGAATATAAGTTGAAAACATGAAAAAGTGAATTTTATTCTAGAAGTCCCAGCATGAACTAAGTAAAAATCAATTTTTGGAAAATGAAAATTTCAAAACTACCATTTACAGTGACACCCAAAGCTCTGAGTCTTTCAGGGTTTAAATGCCCAACTATTACAGCAACAAGGCAGTATTTATGTGCTTTATCATGGCGCTGAGTTAACTCTCTAAGCCAGTGTTCCTGGGTTCAAATCTTGGCTCTGCTTTGCACTAACCATGTGACCTTGGGCAAGTTAATGAACATTTCTGTGCTTCAGTTTCCTTGGTTGTAAAACCAAAAAAAGTGTAGGTCACAGGTTCAGCTGAGAACTGAACGTGACAATGTATGGACATAGAGCAGGACACCCAGGGCGCTACATTTTGCCAGGTTTTTCTGCATTTCAGTCTTAACATTTCATCAGATTATAATCCCAAACATACTTGTGTTGTCAATTCCCATGACCTTTCCATGATAGAAACTTTATCTAGTTATCGTTATCAACATGTGGCTATTACTGAAACATTGATACTGAAAAACAATGGATGCTGGCTTGCTGTTTCATAATCTGCAGTATTGTCAAAGTGTATGTATGTGCATTAAATACACACATTTTAATGTTCAATCTTGGGCCTATAAATCCCCAACATAAGTGAGAGTCAACCCCGCCCCCACCCCACTCCCAAGGCATGTCTGCCTCCACTCCAGTTCTGTGATTCAGCTTAGGAAGGGGTGGGAGGGCCTGGCTACCGGAAGCTTTCTTCCCATCGGTCTTCTGATCTTGTTCAAGGAATGTAGAAGAATATTCTCCCTCTCTTATTTGGATAGATTCGATTTTGTTTAACAGGAAAAAGGGTACTTCACTTTCTTTGTCACTGGTGAGAATACAATGAAGAGTCAATTGTATGGAACTTCCCTGGTGGTCCAGGGGCTGAGATTCTGCGCTCCCAATTCAGGGGGCCAGGGTTCTATTTCTGGTCAGGGAACTAGATCCCACATGCTATAGCTAAGACCTAGTGCAGCCAAGTAAATAAAAAATGAACATTAAAAAAAGAGTCAATTGTGTTAATGCACAAGCTACATTAGTATTAACAGTAACATTAGAAGGAGAACAGGCAGTTCACCCAACAGTTTATCCCTGGGTTTACTGGGATTGGGCTTCCCTGGTGGCTCAGACAGGAAAGAATCTGCCTGCAATGCAGAACACCAGGATTTGACCCCTGGGTCAGGAAGATCTCTTGGAGAAGAGAATGGCAATCCACTCCAATATTTTTGCCTGGAGAATCTCATGGAAAGAGGAGCCTGGTGGGCTACAGTCCATGGGGTTGCAAAGACTCAGACACAACGGAGAGATTAACACACTTTTACTAGGATCTGCCAGCTGCCCACCTTGCTGAGCTCTTGCTGAGTCAGCGTTGTGTTCTCTTAAGGGTGTTTGGTCAGCCTACAATAGAAGCAAGCAGAGCAAGCCACAACTGAGGAATCAGTGAAAGGGAAACTTGAATATTCTGAGCACAGAGGAGGTAGCAAGGATGGTATGAAAACAACTGTATCTGCAAGACTGACCCCACTCAGGGTACCTCAGTCCAGGCTTGGGAAATCAGCAATAAGCAGAGATGGAAGAATAAAATGCAAGGAAAGCGAATCTAGATTTACATCCCCATTTTACCTGGCATCAGCCCTAGCTTTGTGCCTAAGGCTTTTGGAATGATACGAAGCATTAAAATGACTAATTATAAGCACACGTTAAACCATTCCATAAGGCCTTTATGATCACACAAATGCAGACAAACTTCCTAATTGCTGTGATGGGATCCTGTAGTATCTAATATTGTATTAAACCACGGTACCAGCATTTTAGTTACTTATGCAAAAACCACATCTGCAATTGATAGAAATATTTATCAGTGTGTTCACTAAAATGAAAAAGCACTGAAGCAAGTAATAACATTTAAAACAAATAGGAAAGCCCAAATGAAAATGAAGCATTTGAATAATTACACAGTGTGTAGCCCAGAATAAATGATATAAAAATCCACTTGTGTTTCAAATCAATAACATTGAAATGTGACAGAACCTTGATGATGCCGCATGACAAAAATTTAATCCATAAAAATATACTTGTATGACATTTCCAGACAATGGGATATTTGCAATTTTTCTTTAGTGTGAAACAATTGGCTCCTGAAAGTGATTTTTCCCTCTAGTTTATTATCGCGTATAACTCATGCATTCATGATGAGAACTGTAGTGTTGCACATTTGTTTTTTAAAGACTGTAGAGGGCTGCTGCAAGTTTACATTGATTCTGGTGGATATTTTCTGAGAAGTGAAGTCAAGTGTTCTGTGATCCACTGTTTGGTTCAACGTTGAGGGTTTACAACCACACGTAGGTCCTGTTCTGATACACTTCCCAAGGTGTTGTCAGCAGCTTCAGTTTATCCACTTCTGGGTCCTGACGTCCTCATGTGTTCATCCAGCCGTTGGTGAACTCACCATCACGTGTCCACACAACTGCAGACGGCCCCCTGCTTCATTTCAGCCCCATGTTGAGAGACACAGGGAAGGGCTAGGAGGAGGCCAGGTCCTCCAGGGGCAAACAAGCTTGCCAGTTGGTCTAAATATTCTCAGGCTGTACCCTCAAAGACAGTTCTCAGATTTCAGAGCTTCATGACAAATCCCCATTTTGTCTGGCAGGGATGATATTGAACACGGACTGAAGTGAGTGGAGGGCCCACAGGACCAGGGTGGGTCAGCTTGCAGGGCCTGGACCTGCAGGGACACAACAGGCTGTCCCTGAGCATCCTGTCCTCTGGGGGCAGAGAGAGCAGCCGAAGGACCGACTGTCTGGCAGCTGGGGATGTGCTTCAGCTGGGCCTTGTGTGGTGCAGCCCTTGAAAGGGGGTGTCTTCAACTTCCCCAAGGTGTAACTGACAAGCAGATGCTGTATTTATTGAGAGTATAGGGCATGATGAGTTTCAACACATGAATGTTGGGAGGAGACGATCAGTCCGTTACATTACCTGTGAGAAGCTGCTTGTCACTCTAATTGTGAGTTATGTCAGGCATGCAGGGGATACAGCTGCACACCTTATAAGGTTATGCTGAAAATGATAAGAATCAAATGACCTAGTGCTCTAGAATCATTATGTCTCTACTTCTACTTTCTATACTTTTAAAAATCATTATATTCTTGTTTTACATAAAATATAGTGAGACATCACACAAATTCATGTGAGACATTGCACAAATTCATGTTATTTTTGTGAAAGAAGAGTCACATGATTACAAGGGAGAAAGCGGCAATTATTAGAAAAGAAATAGATTAACAAAAATTTTATGCCATTTAATATCAAAGACTGACATCAAAAAAGATGTCTCTTTAAAGAAAGGTAACAATTTTCAAAGAAAATATTGTTTAATCTTAGTGTCTCTAATCAGATTATAGGATACCAGCAAACTCCAAACCAATGCTAAGTAAAAGTTTTGAAGAATACCTTTATTTTAAAAATGAGCCATGAGATGTAATATCTATAGTGAAAGCTTCAGTTTTAAATAATATTTTAGAAATCTTGAAATACAGATTAGTAATGTCAAATATGTACCAAATTCAAAAACTTTAAAATTTTTGTACATATTCAACAGTGATTTAAAGAGGGTGGTTTATATTTATATGCCATATGCATTCATTTTATTCTTAATCATTTAGGAGGAATGTTAGTATAATACTTTGCCTAAGACAATGGAAATATCTAAATTTTAAAACCAAGAGTTCCATTAGTTGGTCTTCTGTTCTTTATTTGGACAGAATAGAGTCTCAAGTGTCTGGAATGACCAGGCTGTGAGCAATCATCAATGAATATCCAAGGTAAGTGCCAAGTATTTGCATATTTTAGTCATTGTAAAAAGGTTATATAATTTAACAAATGCCTTCTATGCAGAATACATAAAGACAAGCCAATGGAAAAAATGGATAATGACTTGAATATACAGTTCATAAAAAAGATATTAAAAAGCCTATAAATATATGAAAAGGTGCTCAATTTCATCAGTCATCAGAGAAATGCAAATTGTAACCATGATAAGAAATCTCTGCATACCTACCAGAAAGACTGAAGGCATAAAACAAAGGATTAGTAAGCATCTGGAACAAACAGCCCTCCTACTCTGCTGAAGTCAGTAGAATTTTGATTAAGCAGTTTGGAAATCTGTTTGACAATATCTAATAAAACTTAACTTATGTACCCAATATCCCAGCCAATCAAAGACAGATGTAAGAATGCTCGTGACATCACTGCGTGACATAGCTCCAAGCTGTAAAGCGGCTAAATGCCCATCAACAGTAGAATGTATACATGAGTCATGGTATAATCACACTATTGAATACTAGATAGTACTGAGAACCAAAAAATTTCCTTGATCACAAAATATTCCATGAAACTAATAAGCAAAATATTGGAAAAGTCAACTATTTTAAAAAAGGAATACTGTAGATTTCCGTTTACAAAATGATTAAATGTACTATGTACTATGATTTATAAAGCTAGAAATTTGACTGGTGATTCTTGGTGGAGTTGGGGTCTAGCTGGAAACACAAGGGTTTCTTCTAGAATGCTGGTCTGCTCCACACTCCATCTAGGGCATGGTTATGCTGGTGTGACCATTTTGTAAATATTTATCATGCTGTCTACTTATGATATATACTGTTCTTCAAGTGTATTTTATACTCAAGTAGAAAGAATTATTTAGAGAGATTATGTACCCTGAGAAATAAACTACTTTCAAAACAACTGAAACACTTGCTAAATGTCATTTAAAAGTCAAGGAATATTACCCACTTAATAATAATATGGTCAAATGACAGTTTCCAACCTGATTTCTCATGGAGAAGGGGCGTCTCTGCCTCCTATAAACAGAGATGAGTACCTTTTCCCATGCTATAACAATAACTTGGGTCCAGACAACTGGGCTTAAAATACAATGATTATTTTTATTGCTACAATTAAAACTTGGTTTCCAAGGATTCTATCTCAGAAGTTAGTATGCAGATTGGTGATGCTTATCACAGAGACTTTATGGCAAAATCATATGCCATGAGAACCTCATTTTGCAATTTGATGCATACTCTTCAGAGGCAAGTGTTTTGAAGACACCAGGTCACTTCTCCCCTGTATTTTTGTGAACTGAATCTTAGTTCCTCACCTGCCATTTATGTTGATGATTTAAAAGAGAGGAGGGGGCTTGTTAACTTTTCAGTTTCACTCCAGTGCAGAGCACCAAGTTCTTTCTTCTTGCTCACTAGTCTTAAGATTCTGCAAATAGTTTGCCCAGTAAGTTTACAGCTTTGTTTGAGGGTTTACCTCTGTGGTCATGTTTTCTGGGTGACTTTCAATGCTTTGATCAACTCAGTTTATGAAAACAGCACTTAAGTCATCATGTCACCATCCTCCACTTGAGCATCCTTCCAAAACAAGAATGCCTCTCTCACTTTAGACACCTTCTCACTTTCTTAATTTGCCTGGAAAGTCATGTATCCAAGGCCAAAAATGTAGAAACAACACCACAGTATGGTGACTAATTACACATGTCCAGTTGGCAATAATGAGTTGTGAAGGGCATTTATTTAACACAACCCCTCTGAAGCTTTAGAACATGATAGCAAATGACATATCTGACGTCCGGCTGTGGGCTGCTTTTTTTTTTTTTTTTTTTCCAAAACGTTTGCGGATTCTACTGGAAGAGGAAACTTGGAGGCAAAGTGACAGCTCCCGTCACTTAATGAGACGTTTATTAAGAAACTAGGACTGATGATAAGCTGCAAATTAACCATAATATAAGTAATCAGCAGAGATGTCACATTGGTAGAGGAAAATGATAAACAGCCAAATGCTCTTCCCTGTGCTCATTAAAAGTACCTACAGTTCATTACAGACGCTAATTTGCTGGAATCCTGAGACATAAGGAGAGGAAGTTGGTGCCTCTTCCTAAGGTGTGTTTATCAGTACTAGAGGTGTTGTTTCAACTCAGATTTCATAGATTCCCCTAATCACATCTTCAAAGTTTATAATTTTACCTAAGTATTGTGGGTGTGAGTTGTAAAGTATCAGTAGATTTCCGATGCATCAGTGAAATTTAAGGAAGTAATATTCTTGCAAGAAAAATAAATATTTTCAAGTACTCCTATTGGGCATATAAATATATTGGGAAAGAAATTCTTAATTGCAATTATAAAGAGTTTCTAGATTATATATTAATATACATCCTATATAGAAGGAGGAGACATATAAAATGGGTGATTAAAATACATATTTTATTACTACAATGAATGTATCCTAGAATGATAAAATATGCCACAGGTGAGATTTCTTATTTTCATAGGAAGACTTTTTCAATTCCTTGGAAACATAGATGTTTCCCATGCTGGGGCCATGAGAAACCATTAAGATTGTAATTTGTCTTCAAACAGCTGCCAATTGGAAAAATCATGTTATTCATACCCAAGCAGGTTTCCAATTTGTTTGGATGACCCAAGATGAGTATTCGATCCTCTTCATCCCTCCAACCTACTCATTTGGCACGGCATCAGAAACAAAGAAAAAAACAAATAAATCGATTGGTGGGTCCTATTTTGACATGCTATGGATATGGAGACTGAAGGGTGCTTAGTGACCACTGCATCCAAATGTTTACCAAATTAAATTTACATTCCTAGAAACTGTTCCAACACAGAGATACCATATAAAGATTAATTTACTAAAATAATAAACAAAGGAATGTAGGAAAAAAGGGAGGAAAAAAATACTAAGTTGCTTCAGTCGTGTCCCACTCTTTGCAACCCCATGGACTGTAGCCCACAGGCTCTTCTGTCCATGGAATTCTCCAGGCAAGAATACAGGAGTGGGTTGCAATACATTTCCTTCATAAACATTAATTAGATGAACCACAGAACTAGATTTCATCTTATATGAAACTTCCAGAATCAGGTGAGCACACCAATGCAAATATCTGAAACCAGTTTGATGTATTCAATTATTTTGCTTATAATTTATAAGCCTCTATCTCTATTCATTATTGAATTATTGCAAACTATACAATCTCCAAAACAAATTAAAAAAAAATTCTGCTTAGATTTTGTGTGTTCATGGCTCAGCATTTTCTTTTTAAATCCATTTGAGTAAAATATTCAAAAGGATTCATGTTAAAATTGCATCTGTTCTTCCAGTGTTGATCACTACAAATGAGGAGGAGATTATATAATAAAACATAGATGAAAATATTAATGTATTATATGTCAAACACGTGTAGCTCCATCATTCTGCCTCCCATCTGCAATGAATAAGAGTTCCTTTTGCTCCACGTCCTCACCAGCATTTGATGACATCGGTCTCCTGGATTTGGGCCATTCTAATAGGTATGTCATGGTATCTAAGTGTTGGTTTGATTTGCAGTTCCCTGATGTATAAATATTTGTTGAGCAGTTGAAACAAATGTACCATACTATTGCAAGATGTTAATAACAGGGAACATTGTGGGGAATGGTAATATGGGATTTGTCTGTACTTCTAATTTTTCTGTAAAACTGAAACTTCTATAAAAAATAAAAGTCTTAATTTTTAAAAATGCTAGCTGCAGCATTTTTGTTTCCATCTTCTATAAGATCATTTAAAATATTGAAAGTAATAACTGACATGGTTTGAAAGATGGAATTGTGATAAGAAAGGAAAGTATAAGCTTAAATCACATGACCAAATTTTTATCAGTGTTTCAGAGACTAAACAGTACAGGTGAATCTTGTAAAGCATTTATCTGTAAGTGCTTTATATACAGAACATATGTCTTCCTGAGAAAATAAATAACAATATGAAAAATAATCAAAAGATAGAGCATTTCGATAATTCTGTGGCTTGCAATGAGGTATGTTTGAATTTGTAGGAGCCTGTGCTACATCATGGCAGAAAGGCTTTATATAGAAGAGAAACACTTACTTTCTACAGTTGTAACCTACAATATTCTTCACTGTCACTCACTCATTGCTATAATTCATGTAAAACCCCAGACCTCCACCACAGAAAATAAAATAGCCCCAAATTCATAGACTTTGAGAGGTGCTAAAGAGTTAAAAGGCAAATCAATTTATCATCTTCAACCAGAGGAGTAATTAAACTCTAGAAGAAATCTGACTCATAATTGAATATGAGTAATGAGTAAGCAGGATGTGAAGAAAAATAAATTAAGAGGGAAAGTTAGTCTAACCAGGGGACAAGATGTCGTGTGTTTGTTATGTATGCACGGTGACATCCCAAGGCTGTGGGGTGAGAATGTGAAAGTGAAGCGCACAGTACACGATGTGGTTAGGGTTCCATCAGGTCCCAGGACTTCCCTGGTGGTCCAGTTAGGACTTGGCGCTCCCAGCATAGGGCCAGGGTTTGATCACTGATCTGGGATGCAAGATCCCACAGGCGGCATAGCACAGCAAAAACACTTTTAAAAAATCCCATCAGGTCACAGCAAGGCTGCTCCAGTGTCTGGGGACAAGTGTCCAGATATGATCACACTTGGCCTTGAAAACCGTAGGGTTCCCACCCCCACAGCAATGAGGCATTGTGGGTAAAACTAAGTAGTTGGTCCACCAGCAAACTGATTATTACAGTTTCTGAACTTAACTTGATGATTTGAGACTATTGACCTGACTGTCAGAGACTCCATCAAACTCTCGGAGGATGACTTTATAAAAGGAATTACATAAATGTGAAGTTGAATCTGGAATTTCTGGATGTTAATCAATTGTTTCTGGGTGGAAACTTTAGGGTTTTCTATATCAAATATCTTGTCAATCTGTAAATAATGACATTTTTACTTCCTCCCTTCCAATTTTGACCAGATTTTTACATCTCAAGGGATGAAAATATGTAATCTGAAAATGTCTACCTTTTTTCATCACTTCATGTTCATTTAGCAAGATGGATATGGGCTGTGTGCACGGCACTATACAAGAAGTTGCCATTGACTAAGGAGCTGCAATTAAAAAGGAAGGCATCACCGGGGTAAGTTAAACAAAAAAATTGAAAAAGCACCAAAATAGTAAGTAGATAAATGTATCATTTGCCATGGCAGAGAGTAGCTTGGGTCAACAAGGATTCTTTGGGTAAGCTTCCTGAATAATCAGAGAACACAAGAGATGATTGGGGGTGGATGGGGGGCAAAGTTATAATATACAAAGCTGATTTAATGGGAACAGTTGCCCATAAATGCAATGAAGACCAGTAGTTCGTGTGGGTAAGGATCGTATGGAGACTGTGCAATTTACAGGGTGGGGGTTAACAGTGATCAGAAAAAGGAGATGTGGAAACAGGGCAGGGGTCATTGCTTGAAATGACGGAAAAGGCAACTTCACCTGAAATCTGTTGTTGCTTTTTTACATCTTTTCCCAACACAGCAAGAAATAAGTGATCTGTCTTAATTATTTGATTTCTGATTGTACTATGATCAGTTACCAAGTTAGTTCAGAGATAAATAAATGTCTGATAAATTATCCCATTTACTCTGGTGATCAAAGATGATGTGACTTTTTTCTTCCAGGGTTTCTGTTTGTCCAGAAAAAAATGTTGGCATCTGGGAGCCACTGCCTGGTATTTCTCTTCCAATTATGCCTTTGAGACGCAGCAAAGGGACTAATCCTCTTTATTACATGATAACTTTGACCTCCCATAACACAGGCTCTCTTTCCTTACTCTTTTTTATAGAAACTTGACTGTGTTTTACAAAGCCATCAATTATTCATTTTCAAACTTTTTTTATTCACCACCTACTGCTCTATGAGTTTTGAGATGTAGATCTTAAATATGCTTTCCTTTTAGAATTGCTTTAAATTTATAGACAATTCCAATGATAGTGCAGAATCACTCCAATCACCCCAGAACCCATATTCATTTTTCCTTGTGATTAGCATCTTACCTTAGAATGGTACACTTGTCAAAATTAATGAAATAACATTGGATATTATTATAAACTAAAGTCCATATTTTATTTGGATTCCCTTAATGTATACCTTGGGCTTCCCTAGTGGCTCAGACGGTAAAGAATCTGTCTACAATGCAGGACACCTGCATTAGATCCCTGGATTGGGAAGATCCCCTGGAGAAGGACATGGGAGATCAAACCAGTCAATCCTAAAGGAAATCAACCCTGAATACTCGTTGGAAGGACTGGTGCTGAAGCTGAAGCTCTAATACTTTGGCCACCTGATGTGAAGAACTGACTCACTGGAAAAGAACCTAATGCTGGGAAAGATTGAAGGGAGGAGAAGGGGACCACAGAGGATGAGATGGTTGGATAGCATCACCAACTCAATGGACATGAGTTTGCGCAAACTCTGGAAGACAGTGAAGGACAGGGAAGCCTGATGTGCTGCAGTGCAAGGGGTCGTAGAGAGCTGGACATGACTGAATGACTGAACAGCAAAGTCCTATTTCAATCCCAGGATCTCATTCATGATGTCACATTGCACTTATTTGACAGCCCATTAGGCTCTTCTTGGCTTTGACCTTGAAA
Source organism: Oryx dammah (assembly GCF_014754425.2). Lineage (NCBI taxonomy): Eukaryota > Metazoa > Chordata > Mammalia > Artiodactyla > Bovidae > Oryx > Oryx dammah. Next base: position 37,873,254 of record NW_024070194.1, on the reverse strand, counting down.
ACACTGGGGGATGCGGAGGTGCTTTGCAGAAGGTACCCTGTCGGGACTTGACTCATATTATCTAATGATTAGACTGGGGCTGTGGGATTTGAAGGGAAGATAAGATAGGTGAACCGTTGTTTCCATCGCATTGCATCAGAGTATATACGGTACTCAACCATTCCCATTGATGCTGACCTTGACCACATGGCTGGGGTCCTGCGGGTCAGCTTCCTCTGTTGTGAAGTTGCTCCCCACCCCTTCCATTCCCTAAATCTTAGCAAGAAGGACACTGCCCACCCTAGGCTCATCCAGTGGGGAGTTGTTCTCCAAAATGGTTAAGTGTTACCTCCCAGCACTCACACCAGGAGAAGACAAGCTGTTCTGGGTCAAAGGCAGTGGGTGAGCTGTGAACTCTGAGTGGGGCATGTGTTCTTGGACAGACTGCTGGAACTTTTTTTCCTATGAAGAAAACTACTGGGGCAGTTGCCAAAATGTAGCTAGGGTCTGTAGATTGGATGACAGTGTTATGTTAACTTCCTGATTTAGTTTATTGTGTGGATAAGCTTACTCCAAAAGTAAGGCACTGATGAATTTATTTGTAGGGCAGCAATGGAAAAACTGACATAGAGAACAGACATATCGACATGGGGAGAGGGGAGGAGAGGGTGAGATGTATGGAGAGAGTAACATGTAGTCTTACATTACCATATGTAAAATAGATAGCCAACAGGAGTTTGCTCTATCAGTCAGGGAACTCAAGCAGGGGCTCTGTGACAATCTACAGGTGTGAGATGGGGAGGGTGATGGGAGGGAGGGGACATGGCTAATTCTTGTTTGACAGAAAACAACAAACTTCTATAAAGCAATTATCCTTCAATTAAAAAAAATTTTTAAGCAGCTTACTGTAAAAGTAAGTCTACAACTTACTTTTTATGATTCACAGAAAACACTACACATCTATAGGAAGAGAAGCAAAAAGGCCAATGTGGTGGGTAAAAATGCTAAAAGTTGTGGAATCTGGGTAAAGATTTCTCTGTGCCATTTTTTGAACTTTCTACAAATCTAAAGTGATTTGAGAGTAAATAATGATATAGACATATGCCATGATGCTAATGTGTTCTTTTCTTAAATTCTAAAATAAATTATCTTCTGGGGCTTCTCTGGTGGTCCAGTGGTCAAAAATCTACATTCCAGGGCAAGGGACGCAGGTTCAATCCCTGGCTGGAGAACTAAGGACCCCACATGCTTCAGGACAAGCAAGTCTGGGCACTGCAACTAGAGAAGTCCACACACCTCAGTGAAGACCCAATGTAGCCAGAAAAAGAAAAAAAAGAGGCCTTGCCTCATAAGCTGTAGTAAATAAATAGATAAAATAAGTGGTCTTCCGTTAATTACAGATGGCATGAAGCTTCCAGGCCACATAACTCTTCATTTGCCCTTTAATAAAAATACTGTTCTCCCCTGAGTTTCTGAACATTGCCCATGTGAAAAAGAAGGGCATTTTTGTGAAGCTCAATGTTTTTTATGATAAAAATGTTCTCAGAATTTTTTTTAGCAACTTTGTTGATAATTAGATCATGGTTCTTTACTTATGAAGAGAATCAATAATTTCATTGTGTTCAGTGTATTGTATTCCAACGGGTGGCTTTGGAGAGAAGACTTGTAATCCATGGTGGCATCCTTCGGTTCTGCACTTGGATCATACTTCTGCTTGGCAAAGGCGTCGACACAGGTGTACAGACCCAGCTCCTTCTTGAGCCTTTCATAATGATGCTTTCCCTTGGCCAAAGCGTCTCCAGATCACTGTTGTATTTATACTGTGTCATTGTTCCCTTGAGTGGCTTTGGCGGGGACAGTACGTAATTAGACAGCATATTCTAAATTATGGCCTGAACACAAAAGGAGAAACTTACTAGCTTTTGAGCCAGTTGGAATTTTTTTAAATTGATTTTTTCCTTTGGATTCAATGACCTAAAATGTTTGTTTTAGTAAGATGGGTTTGAGCTGTATAAGGATGGAGCCAACTGCACAAAGGAGCTCAAGCTGAAAATTCATGGTTTGCTAGTTCCCTAAATTACCTGGCACCCTGTGATGCTGGTCTCTGCTACCATACACGCTGAAAGAAACAAGCTTAGGAAAGCAGTGTGGGTTTTCAGCAATCGGAAAATGCAATAGAGCCTGCTTTGAACATCAGGCTAATCCTCCAGATAATATCAGTATGTTGGCAAACTTTTCTGTGCTACTATGAAATTTTAAAAGAATAAATAACAGCATTCTAGAAATGGCCTTTTTTTCTTAAAAAAATAAAGAAGGATTTTCACTATACCATGAGTAAGAAAGACACGCACCCACGCACAGCCTTGTACCTTCCAGCATTTGGTTTCATCTATTATTTGGGCGGGTACAACTAGGTGGCAAACAAGTACTTTTCATATAAACAGATCTTTAGTTTTCCACTTCAGCTATTGAGAGGCTCACAGTGAAAATCCAACTTGATAATAAATCTATGAAATGATATGTAGTATAAAAGTAAGGCATTTAGAAGATGACCGATTCTGCTTTTGTCACTTTCCAGCATTTTATAATGCGGGAGATGAGGGTTTGATCCCTGGGACAGGAAGATCCCCTGGAGAAAGAAATGGCAACCCACTCTACTATTCCTGCCTGGAGAATCCCATGGACAGAGGAGCCTGGTGGGCTACAGTCCATGGGGTTGCAGAGTCGGACACGACTGAAGTGACTTAGCACAGCACACATTTACCTTACCCTAGGTAAGCTACCCAAGCCCTCTAACTTCCATCTTTCTATACTTTTCACCTGAAAATTGTGTAAACACATACACATACATAATTTAAAGATGAGAGCATTTTGTACATTGCCAATCTGTATTCTCAATCAAGGAGAATGGAGCTTCCTACTGTTTATGTCTTTGGAAGAAACATAAATAATAGCTAAAGTAAAGCTTCAAACTTTGCAGTGTAGCAGAACCAAGAGGGAAGACAGAGTTCAGACTTGTGCCCTCACTGGGTGGAAAGACCCTGGATCACCTACCAGCACCCTCCGAGCTCTTCCTCCTCTCCGACTGGTCTAAAGGCAGCAGCACTAATTAGTTGTCAATGGCACTGGCAGTCGGTCCAGAAATTCTCTCTCTAAAACCTGGGGTCTTCAAGTTCACTGTCAACATTTGGGAACACTTCATCTGCATGTCTGACAGGAGTATGCGAGGTGATTCCAATAGATTAACATTGCAAGGCAGCTACAGCAAAGCAAACTCCACATCCACAGGGGATCTTGGAAGACAAAACCGAAACACAACACTTTCTGTTGGTTATAAGGGATGAGCTATTCCTAGGTTGCTTAGCTGTCTCAACTCTTCAGTTCAGTTCAGTCGCTCAGTCGTGTCCGACTCTGCGACCCCATGAATCGCAGCACACCAGGCCCCCCTGTCTATCACCATCTCCCGGTAATGCCATCCAGCCATCTCATCCTCTGTCGTCCCCTTTTCCTCCTGCCCCCAATCCTTCCCAGCATCAGAGTCTTTTCCAATGAGTCAACTCTTCGCATGAGGTGGCCAAAGTACTGGAGTTTCAGCTTTAGCATCATTCCTTCCAAAGAACACCCAGGGCTGATCTTCTTTAGAATGGACTGGTTGGATCTCCTTGCAGCCCAAGGGACTCTCAAGAGTCTTCTCCAACACCACAGCTCAAAAGCATCAATTCTTCAGCACTCAGCTTTCTTCACCGTCCAACTCTTACATCCATACATGACCACAGGAAAAACCATAGCCTTGACTAAACGGACCTTTGTTGGCAAAGTAATGTCTCTGCTTTTCAATATGCTATCTAGTTTGGTCATTACTTTTCTTCCAAGGAGTAAGTGAAGTCGCTCAGTCGTGTCTGACTCTTTGCGACCCCATGGACTGTAGCCTACCAGGCTCCTCTGTCCATGGAATTTTCCAGTCAATAGTACTGGAGTGGATTGCCATTTCCTTCTCCAGGGCATCTTCCCGACCCAATGATCGAACCCAGGTCTCCCACATTGTAGACAGATGCTTTACCGTCTGAGCCACCAGGGAAGTCTGTCTTTTAATTTCATGGCTGCAGTCACCATCTGCAGTGATGTCGGAGCTCAAAAAGATAAAGTCTGACACTGTTTCCACTGTTTCCCCATCTACTTCCCATGAAGTGATGGGATCAGATGCCATGATCTTCATTTTCTGAATGTTGAGCTTTAAGCCAACTCTTTCACTCTCCTCTTTCACTTCATCAAGAGGCTTTTTAGTTCCTCTTCACTTTCTGCCATAAGGGTGGTGTCATCTGCATATCTGGGGTTATTGATATTTCTCCCGGCAATCTTGATTCCAGCTTGTCCTTGTTCCAGCCCAGCATTTCTCATGATGTACTCTGCATAGAATTTAAATAAGGAAGGTGACAATATACAGCCTTGACGTACTCCTTTTCCTATTTGGAACCAGTCTGTTGTTCCATGTCCTGTTCTAACTGTTGCTTCCTGATCTGCATACAGGTTTCTCAAGAGGCAGGTCTCAACTCTTAAATGGCATTAAACAAATTTTATTAAAGTGTTTTATGTAAATAATTCTTTTAAAGCAGCAAAGTGTCTACAGAGTCACTCCTCTGTTTAGAAGCTAATTTTCCTCTTTCCGTGTTCTGAACTATTTCACTACAGCCTGACTAAAGGGTCATAGACGAGAGTGAAATAAGAGAAAAGGGTGAGAAGAGCATGCAACAACTTGGAGAAGCAGGCCCTGATCACGGGACAAAGGTTACTACACAGATAACAACTGCGCTCATCCAACAAAATCATTAATTTTATGTGAATTCCTAAAGCTTAAGTATTAGGAAGTAATGTTTAATCCTGCCTGCAATAGCAGTAATGATTAAACTAAACAATTTTAATAAAATCTACTGTTTGCAATAGTTATAAAAAAATAAAAAATTTTTTAAGAAAAAATTTTAAAAACACACTGAAGATTACATTAACAATTATACAACTTTCCTAAACAATAATGAAGCCTAAATATATAGAGTTGTTTACTATATGCATGGACACAAAATTATAATTTCCTGAGACTTTCCTGGTTAAGACTTCACCTTCCAATGCAGGGGGAGCAGGGGCCAAAAAACCAAAACATAAAACAGAAGCAATATGTAACAAATTCAATAATTCAATTTATCATAATTTCTGAGCTCCTACCTATGCATAGAGGACCTGGGCAGCTATCTGGGGACCTACCAAACTAATACTTTTCAGGCTTTGCAATGGTGTGATCACACTGATGCGGGAGGGAGATGTCCACAGGATCCCTAGACGTCCCTAGATGTCTAGATCCCTAGATGTCCACATCTAGGGATCCGTCAGCGTCGGCTCACGTCCAGGGGAGAGGCAGCGGCCAGGCAAACGGGCCCAGCCTTAGAAAGCCTTTGGGACTGTGACATTGGACGTGCTTGTCCATCTTCTCCGAGACTCTCAGCAGTGGTTCCTCTGACACCCAGACTCAGACTCCAGACTCCTGGACACAGGCCTGGCCTGACCCGGCCCCTCAGGACTCCCATCAAATTTCTCAGGGAATGGACTCATTGCCTGTGCTCTGGACATTTCAGGTCTCCTCCCCTAGCTGTCCTGGCTGGGATCTGTGTGGTCCCTGCGGACAGCACTGCCCTGTCCACACTTGTGTCAAGACTGTGTTTCCTCCACAACTTTTCAAGAGTCTGATAACCCCAGACCTTGTTCTGCCAGACAATCTGTGGAAGTACCTTAGTCATGACTGGCCTGTGTGCTCTGTTTTCCTTCTTATGGTAAAAGAATCCACTTTCCTTTTGAGGAAATATCTGTTCTCTAGCTGTGTTGTTGAGGAGAAAACGCCTTCTCCTTTAACACAGCTTGCTAGATTCTTCTGAATAAAAATAACTCCTTCATTCTCCATATCACTTTGTAAATATAGGCATAATATCTTTTTAAGAGTTGTGAATCCAAAATATTTTATTAAGAAAACCAGTTAAATGCCCATTTTTACTACTAAATGTCCATGATTGACAACTAATATTTTGAGGGTTATGATTTTAAATTGTCTGAAAGCTTAACAAGTTATGATTCAAGGGAATATTTCCATGCATATAAAATTTCTTAAAAATTGAATTGTTTTTAATTATCGCTCTTATTATTTGTCTTCAGTTTTGCAGAATATAACTTCTTTGATATATCCTACTCAAAGATAGTCTCAAAAGTAGAATATTGAAAAAATAATTTATTTTAATTTTATTTGGTTACTTGACAAAATTATTTCTAAGTGATGGTAGTTTTGTCCTCACAATTGTAGTGCCAACACAGTGAAAACCTTGGGGAAGTGTGCGTGCAGCTGATGACTCAGAGGGCAGAGAGTGTGTTCCAAAAGAAAGAGTCCAGAGTCCCAAGGAATTAGCCCTAAGTCATGGAACCGAATCAAGGACCTCCCTGCTGAATTCTAAAGCTGCTGTGGATTGTTGACTGCCTTTTACTTCCCATGTTCCTTCTTTATGACCTGACACGTCTACAGCTGCTCCCGTCCACCTGTCCCACCACTGCACATGGGATGAGATGGGCAAACAACTTGTCTCTATTTCACACGTTCACAGGAGAGGACTGTGCCCAGGAGTGTTCTTAGTCTATCCCATCCAGGAGCCTCATCTGCACTGGGGCCTGATCTAGATGATGAGATTTTGGATTCTGAGGTGATGCCACAATGGGATGAAACTTCTGAGGACTTGGGTAGGAGAGCGACTACATTTGACAGGGGAGGAGGTGAGTCACTGGAGGCGGAAGGTGGATGGCAGCAGACAGACTTCAAGGTGGTGTCCACGATCCCTTCTCAGGGTTTGCACCCTCTTATCATCTCTATCCCTTGGGAGTGACCTGGAACTTGCTTTCAACCCAAAGACTACAATGGCAAAGGTGATGCGCCGGCACAGCCTGGACAGCGTCATCTTCTGCAGGGTCTGTGTTGCCAGCAGCCTTATTCTAGATCCTTGCTCTCCATTCTGGCTTTGAAGAAGCAAGCAGCCATGAGTCTTGTTGTCTTGAGGCCCTGAGTTTTGCCAAAATGACCGAATAGCCTTGAAAGGGGGCCCTTCCATCCTTAATCTCCAGCTGAGAACCCTGTCCTGTCTGACACCTTGACTGCAGTCTTGGAGAGAACCAGGCAAGCCATGTCAGGACTCTGGATGCAGAGAACCTGTGATGCAGTAATAGGCAGTGTCCTAGCAGCTCCGTGGGCAGGGTGGCCCAGGACTGAACAATAACACACTCTGCGGTGTTGCCACCGTGAGTAATACTCTTCACTGGCCCTTGCTTGAGCCTGCTGGACATACACTGCCCAAGGCTAAACACAGTTAAGAGACACTATTTTGTTTCTGATAAGTTTTTTATATTCCTTAGAGAGAAATAAAGCGCTGCTTTGATTGATTTCTGGCTATGAGTTTGGTCTTACTATAAAGAATCTCTAGGAAGTCATTGAAGCAATCAGCACATGCAAAATGGTGGCAAAAACACATTAGATTAACAGCTCATCTCCTTCAAGGATGCTATCAGAGAAAACAGCTGTAAACATGGCATAAATTCGATTCAAGTTAAGCACAGCAATCTAGTTCAGGTTATTGATCTTGTCCCTAATAAATTAGTGGGTGAATGCCTGGCTGGCCAGAACAAAGGTTGTTGAAAATTCCTTACCTGCAAACACTTCTGAATGATTCCTAACCCTGTCTTCCTCCACCCGATTTTATAAAATAGAGCTTAGGAACTAACTCCCTATTATGCAGGCAGGGGTTTCATGCTAGAAGAGAGCAGAGCTTTTAACAGAATTAATGCCTGGTTTATAGGGTCTCAGATGGCAAACACCAATGGAAGAAGGCACAGATTAAAATAAAAATGAGAGTCAACAAATGAGAGAAGGAAGCAACACACTCGCTAAATGAAAGTGTGTGTGTACTTGTTTAGACTTGGAGGCAGGGAGATCTTTAAAATATGTATGTTTTACTGGTTTATTCATTATAATGATAAATTTGGTAAACAATCATCAATGAAATGATCTGGTAAGTAGAAAATATACCTCCTGGTCTATACTAGGTTCTTGAAGAAAATGGGCAAATGCTGCTGTAAATAAAAGCACGATATATAAAGTTAGACGTACAACAGTACTTACTCTCCAAATGCAGTCTTCAGCAGTTTATCGACTACTGAAAAAAACATATGACAGCATGAAGCCAGCAAGCCGCAGATAATAGACTGTCTTGAGAGAGGCTCCTTTTATCCTGCACACAGCAGTAGGTGATAAATGGCTCTCGTGTCAGCCTCCTATTTTCCTCTGCTCTCCCCCCAAAGCGTATCTTGGATCAGGGACTAATAGTCCCCCAGGAGAAGACATCCGGATAGCACCCTTCTCCATTGCGGTAGCACAATCCTCGTACATCTGTCAGAAGCCTCCGATAGGGACAGGCTGAGGGCTCGTTGTTTGTCTACCAAAACATGCTATTCTCGGCTACAAAACTGGAGAAAGGAACATAATATAATTTATTTCTGTGAATGGGAGAGGTTTTATGAACAACAGTTTAGCCAGAGGCCTTCACGGTATTAACTATTTCTCTTAATACGTACCTTGGACAATGATATCTGTCATAAAGGCTTCCCACGGTGAATGGGAAACTTGTATTTAAGCTACCTTAGAGCTAAGCTTATTTTAATCTTGTGCTTTGAAAAAAGGAAGAAAAAAGGGAAACATCAATTTCACAATTTCACAATGACATTGCATCCTATGAAATTTCTAGTGTTCAACATTGCCTGTTAGGTAATCGAATGGGTTTTAATGTCACTTTGAGACAGTTGCCTAAAAGTTATCATTAGTCTATGCAGGTCTGCCTGATTGAAAGTGGGCACACCTTTTAATAGACTGAAAATAAGGCCCCAATACAGCACACACACAAAGCCGTCAGCAAGTAATGCAAGCACTGAATCCCCTCTTGCTCAGAAAACATGTAACTGTAATTACAACCTACCCTTGTCTGTTTGGCTGTCTTTGAGAGAAGAGGTGCTGGTCTCTTTAAGGACGTAATGGTAAAATAAGGTGATGGTTCTTGGAGATGTGCTGTGAGATTTCAGAGAAGAGCTGTGAAATTTTGAGGACGGGGTTTAAGAGCTATAATGAAGACAGATCGCAATTAAGGGCTCTTGAATCATTTAATAAAGAGAAGAGATTAAGGCAGCTAGTCCTCCTAGGAAATCAGTGAAGAGTGGTGAGATGGTTAATTAGCAGCATCTTCCGTGCACTTTGGTGGTTGTGGGGAGTGCAGTCCAGGTTCATTTGGGGGGATGACGAGCTTTTTAATCACTGAGCATCGAGAGTGATGCCAGCAGACAGCCATCAGCTCTCAGGCCCTGGACGGGTGTCGTAGGCTTCCGGGCACTGCCTGCTTTCTGATTGGTCAAAAGAGAGAATAAAGTTCTGGCCCCTTCATCATCATGAAGGTGAAACTTCAGCTCTCCTAACATTGGTATATATTTTAAATCCTGATTTTCCTTTTCTGATAATACACTTTTCTACTGTTATTGCACAAAGTATGGGTGGTATCATTAATTTTTTAAAAGAAAAATCTTGAAATGTAGCTCAATTTAGAAAGCATGGATTTAGCGTCAATTTGATAGAACTAAAGGGCTTCCCTAATGGCTCAGTGGTAAAGAATCCACCTGCCAATGCAGGAGAAGTAGATTTGATCCCTGGGTTGGAAAGATCCCCTGGAGGAGAGGACGGCAACCCACTTGGGTATTCTTGCCTAGAGAATCCCATGGACTGAGGAGCCTGATGGGCTACAGTGCATGTGGTCATAAAGAGTCAGACACGAGTGCACACACACACAGTAGAATTAAAATTTGGCCACTTACTTCAAAGACTGTGAGATGACATGTTAGTTATAAGGGAATTCTGAGTTTTGTGTAATAAGCGAACATTTTCTCCCTTTCATCTTGCCATCTCTCTCCAGCAAGTCAGATGAATGAGATCAAACGTGGATTTTGGTTTCCAACACTGACAGCTCTATGGTGGTGTTTCACAGTGGCAGAGAAACTGGAGTTCTGTTTGCATTGTGTTAATACTTCCTGACAGACAGTTGGAAGCCAGAGCTGAGCACAGACCTGGAGCCCTAGTGTGGAGTAGGTTCGTTATAATGTAAAATTTCTTTGGGGAAAAATGGTGTCTTCAGTAGGAGCTGTGGAAGGTAGTTTATGTATCATTATGTAAACATCACAGCTTATGCTCTGCTTGGATGTGGGAGGCCCTGAAATTTCAATGCTTTATATATAAAGACTTATTCATAGATGTCCCAACAGACCCACTCACCATCCCCTCTCCACTCTACTCCAATCTCTTTAATTAATGCACGTTAGTGGAGAAAAGCTTTAAGATGAGCCATTTGTTTAAGACTGTGAAAAGTAGTCTTATATTTCATGTGATTTATTTCGAATTTAAATCAAAACAGTTACGTTGGAACAATGAAATAACTTATGTGCACTTGTATATCATTTTATTTCCAGTAGTTCAAATACATTTAAACTTATGTTAGATGTTTCCCTGGAGTCTAATAGTGAATAATCATGACTCTGTATTAAATATATTTCACATGTATTTTCTACTCTCTTGTGCCTCCATTTCAGTCTTTCCCTGATCACAAAATTTCTGAATCTTGAAAAATTCTAAGTCATGACCTCCCCTCCAGTCTAAAATCACAATGTATTTCTTTAAAAATTTGTGTAGCTCCACCACAAAAAAGAAAAAAGAAAGAAAAAGAAAATCCAGAACAACAAGGATAAAATCCTCTCTTATCCGCACTGCCTCTTTCACTGCTGTATTTCTTCCTTTATCTTGGCAGACAAATTCCCTCGTGGAGCCTCCAACTGTCCTTATTAAACCTTTCTGATTAAATTGGTGCCCATCCCCCATTCCAAAAACCGCAAGCTTGGTCAAAGTCTCCAAAGACTCACACTTTTAGAAAATCAATGGCCAGTTTTTGCCTTTATCCTATCAGCTTATCAATAACAGTTGAAATAATTGGTATTCACGTCTTTTGTCAATACTTTCTTCCCTTGACGTCCAAGAAAACACATTTCCAGTTTCGCTGTTTTCAACTTTTTCCATGGAATCCCCCCAGCTGATTCCTGATTGCTTCTCCTTTCCCATCTCCACTTTCTGGTTGATACATCCAGTCTGGAGGTTTTGTTAACATCTATCACTCTGTGTGTGCATGCTTAGTTGTGTCTGACTCTTTCCGACCCATGGACTGTAGCCCACCAGGCTCCTCTGTCCTTGGAATCCTCCAGAGAAGAATATTGGAGTGGGTTGCCATGCCCTCCTTCAGGGGATCTTTCCAACCCAGAGATCAAATCCAGGTCTCCTGCATTGTAGTCAGATTCTTAACCGCCTGAGCCACCAGGGAAGCAATCCCTAAACGTATATTTCCACTCGTGATCTTTTGCACCAAATCCAGATTCATTTAGCCAATTCAGACAGAGACCACTACAGCCTCCCCAGAACTTCACAGACACTCGACGTGACAATACACCCCGAGATAAAACCCCAACTTTCCTGCATCCTCACCCACTCTTCCCCATTCAGTGAGGTGACTGCATCCTTCCATTTTTTTCAGAGAAAACCCCTTGAAACAGTCCTTGATTCCTTCCCTTCTGTGACAGCACGTATCCAATCAAATGTCAAATTTAGTTGACTCCATTTAAAAAATATCAATATCCCAACTCCTTACTCTTGCTACAGTATTCCTTGGTACCACCTGCCATGAGCCAGCATCGTCCACTCCTGGGTTATTGCAATGGGCTCCAAGTGGCCCTGTTTTCCCCTCACATCTGCAGGCCCTTCTCAGTGTAGCAGCCAGAGTGACTTGATTGCATGTGACCCCCTGTGTCAACTCCCTACTCATAACCTCCCCATCTCAGCCTTTCTGCTGAGAAGGAAGCTGAAGTCCTGCTTCAAGTCCACCGTGTCCTGCCCTGTATAGCCTGTTCTTCCTGGTCTGCCCTGTCCTCTCTCGTTCCTCTCTAAGCTGGACTCATGAGCCTTGGATGTGCCTCGGCCGGGGCCAGCGGGCTCTGAGAGCAGGCCCATTGTGCCGACTCCTCCCTGCCCTCCTCTGAGTTTGTTCTCGCAGTGAGTGTCCGTCATCCCTTCTGTCCTCCTTTACTTTTCTTCAAAACAATTATCTCCGGAAGGATCCGACAAGACTTAGCAACTAAACAACAACAACATACAAGACATTCTATTTATTTGTTCTGTCTTTTTTGTTGATTCCTCCCTGTGGACTGTAAGCCTTAGAAAGCAGGTGATTTTGCTTGTGTGGTTCATGGTCTATCCTAAGTACCATAGGGCTTAACATTGAAAAATAGGAAGAGGAGAAGGAAGGAACTTTTACTAAACACTCCAAAAATAAAATAAGTATTACTATAGACAGAGGTAGGAGTGAAAAATTTGGGTATAAATTATTTATGCAGGTTAATTTATTACTTAATATTAGAATCAGGAGAACAGAATATATATAGAGGCTAATTGCAAACTGCCCAATTCCTTAGTCTATATAATTTGTCTGACCTAATAATTAGCAGAATGGGAAGTGTTCGAACCCAAATACATCGCAAAGTAGGTCATGGTAGGTTATGAAGTTTTCTTCCTGGATTTATTCTTAAATAAAAGTCTTTAATGGCAGAAATTAAAGTTGGTGAGAAAAGGCACGTGATTCAGTCAAATTGGCTAAGGCAGGAAGGTGATGAAAGTGCCATGGAACAAGTGGGCTTCAAGGTCACAGACCCTGCATCTGTGGGGACCATGCCCAGTGCTCTACATGGGGAACTGCGCCGTCTGACGATGAATAAAGGAATCGTCAGTGTGGAAGGAACCATGAGCTTCATCAGTGCACTTTATAACTTGTGAGACAACTGGGCAGGTTATCAGTCCTGTCCTCTGGACGAAGGGGCTCCAGTTCCAGGCGGTGCAGACGGGATGTGGTCTGAAGCCAGAGCAGAGCCCCGCCAGTCACATGATGCACAGTCAGCCCACGCTTGTCTGAAGGAAAATGTATCGTATTTAAAGAATATCAGAAAATTTACTCAAAAAAGTCTAAAACTTGAAAAAGGCAGCCAGAAAAAGTGTTGCTAAATCAGTAGCATGCTCTTCATACCAACCCTAAGAAGTCAACACGATTTTTTTTTCATGTACATCATATTCCAACAAATGACCCAAAATGCCATCTACTTGAATGACCAGAAAGTCATAAATAAACATATCAACCTCAAACCATCGAGTCAAATATTTCAAAATGTGTTACAAAACCTCTAAACAGAAAATTGTGTTTAGTATCTATCTAGTTACTATTGGCAACTAAAAAAATGTTAATATTCTACCATGTTTCCTTTATATTTCTTTTACTTTTAAAAGGGTGATATAAAACTTTCCAGAGAGAGTTAAGCCCCAGCCCTTCACAAGGGTCTCACCTCTTCTCTCCTCAGAGATAACCTACGTGCTAAAGTCGGTATACATTGTCATGAATACCCTTTCATATTTTTATTGCTTGGTATGTGACCATGAATGATACTTTACATGTGTGTATACACATACTGTTGTATAAATAGAATATTTTATATATATATATATATACATTTGTAACATCAATCTTTCCCTCAATATCATGTGTGTGAAATTTATGCCTACATTAATAGATAGGTAGATTTAGTTAATTCTAACTTATTGCATTGGTATAAAATTTCACAATTTCTTCTGTCCTCTACTAAAAGATAATAACCCCATTTCCAATTGTTCCTATCATAGACAAAGCTAAAGTGTAATCCTTATGTAATTCCAGCATATCCACATGAAAATGCTACCTAGAAACTTGGAATTTCCTAGAAACACTGGTGTGGATTTGTTATATTCTTCAGTTTCACTGGTGTTGCAGAATGTCCTTCCAAGGTGATTTTATCAAGACACGTTAACTACCAGCAAGTTTTAAGAGTTCCTTCTCCCTGTTCATTCATGCCAGTGCTCACTATGTCAGATACTCTTTATTGCATATCTGATTACTAAGAAATGGAATCTCAGTTTTCTCCATTTGCATTTCTTTGATTACCAGTGTGGTTTTAATTCCCAGGGGCTTGCTGGCCATGCAGCTGGGGGTTGTTGGAACTTTAGCTTTAATATCGTCACCATAAATCTGCTGTGTCTCCATAAGGTTATCAGTTTTCTGCCATGCTGACACTTTATGGTTACTTCTATCAGCAACTTTATTTCTGCTCTTGCATCTTTGGTTTTCTTATCTTTCTCTTTGAACACAGTTTGTGGATTTGGTGAGGTTCTCTGCATTATCTGCTGACTTTATGGCCAGATCATTCCCCAACCCTCCTGGAGCCAAAGGTCCATAGATGCCTGCAGACCCCAGGGTAGTGTCTGGGAAACTTTCAGCTGAGATGTACGTGTGGCGGGCCCTTCCTCCTGACTCTGGTCACCATTTTGAGAGGAGGACCGAGAACCCCTTCCTCTTCTGAAGCCGCCTGCAATTCTTCCTTTGTTTCAAACAAGTACCGAAAGAATGGCCTGTTGGAACAACTTTTAACTATCAGGAAAATTTCAGAAGTGCATGTAGATACTCATGCTACAAAACTATTGTGCTATATAAAGCATATAGTGGCTCGGGTGACGAAGAATTTGCCTACAATGAAGGGGACTTGGGTTCAGTTCCTGGATTGGGAAGATCCCCTGGAGGAGGGCATGGCAACCCACTCCAGTATTCATGCCTGGAGAATTTCATGGACAGAGGAGCCTGGTGGTCTACAGTTCTTGGGGTCACAAAGAGTCAGACAAGACTGAGCAACTAACACTTTCCCTTTTCATACATATATGATGCTCATAATAATCTCCTGAGGTAAGTTCCAATATTTTCCTGTTTACACAGAAGAAGAAACATCACGCACAAGTTAAACAATATCTAAAATTTTGTACTTCATACGTCTTATGAAATAAAGCAGTGAAAACAATGGTTGCTGTATTTTGAGATAAGGGCTGATAGAGAAGGAGGGACTTGGGAGTAAAAGTGAAGCCAATTTAGCATTTAGCTGCAAATCTACAGGTGCCGCCATGGGCATGAATGGAAAATACTTGCACATAAGCAATATTAATTTATCTCCATGGATCCCAAAGATCAAATTTTTGATTTGTAGAAGAAGCAGGGTGAAAGTAGTATGTATAAATTTTGACTGAAGACTACTAGGAAATAGTAGTATTTATTTGTAATAATAAAATATAATTATCTAACAATTATTTCACAGGCATAAAAGACTCCATCCTCCACCATGGGATACTTTTTGGTACAGGTGTTGTTGACATCCATTTTTAGTAGACAAGATAGTGATTGTCAGTATGTCTAAAAACCATCTAGACACCCTACATAGAAGACACATAAATATAAGCACACAGGAAAGCTGAGAGAAAAGGACAGAAAAATACTTCTCATATGTATCCACTCATGCAGAGGTAGCTTGTACAACTGAGGTAGCTTTAATAATATCACACAAACTGGAATTCAAGTCAAGAAGTATTTCTAGATATGCTATGATAAAAGGCTGACATAACAATACAAACTATCTTTACACCTAAGGATCCTGCCTCAAAATATATAAAATATAAAAAGCAAATATGACAGAATAATCTTTAGAAAGCATATAAAAAATCCCCAGGGAGGCAAAAGAAGGCATTGAATCTATACAACAAAAAAGAAATATAAAAGAAAGTCTCCAATAAGGAAAAAAGAACTCTTAAAAAGCAAAATAGACCATTGTTTAACAAACTATTGTATACTGAAAATGTAAATAAGGAAATCTTTTGTGAATATTAAGCACTGTCAAAACAATGGCTAATAGGAAATAAAGTATTAAAAAATTCAGAGATCAATCCAGGAGGTTTGGTGTCTGTTAATAGAAAGTCCAGAAAGACAGAACCAAGAAACATGTGTACATGTTTATCAGTTATTATTGAAATCAGAGAACATTTCTTAATACTAAACTACTTTATTTTCCAACCTGGAAGCTGAACACCAACAGTCTACTAGGATGAATGAGTACAAACCACACCAAGGCAATTAATCTGAAGATGAGAAGAATATCCAAGATCCCTCAGCTGCAGAAAAATATGCATGTTCAAATGTCAAAACTCAGAACTGCTAACAGCAGTCTTGGAAGCCAGAAGTCAAACCAACCATATGGGCAGAGTAACTATATTTTAGGATAAGATCAATTTCAAAAAAATGTATCTGCCTTGTCGCTTTCTCATGAAATGACTTGAGAATCTTGCTCCAGTAAATGAGGGATAAACTGTAGGAAGGGCTTCCTAGGTAGAGCAGGGTAAAGAATCCACCTGCCAGTACAGGAGACTCAGGCTCGATCCCCAGGTCGGGAAGATCCTCTGCAGGAGGAAATGACAACCCACTCCAGTATTCTTGCTTGGGAAATCTCAAGGACAGAGCAGCCTGGCGGGCTACAGTCCGTGGGGTTGCAAAGAGTCAGGTACAACTTAGCAACTAAAAAACAACACAAAGCTGTAGAGAGGAAACAGGATCCTGGAAACAGTGTCTAACACAGGAGAAAAGCCCAAAGGGCAGCCCAGTGGCCAGCCCGTCAAGGATCCAGTCTGGACTGGAAGGGCTCTCCAGGGACCCCAGGAAGGATGTGCTATAGTGGGAAGAAGCCAAGAGAAGGACACCTGAGGTGTCTGGCTCCTCTATGAGGGTGTCTGGAGGGATTTTTCTATGGAGAGTTTCGAAGAAATGCCAAAGGGTGCAGAGAGACAGATGAAAAGGAACAATTAACTCCAGAAAAGCAGTAGGTGACCAGTAGGCCATGTAATCACAGTGTGAGGGTGAAGAGCAGCAAAATTGGACAAACCGGTCTGGACAAGTGTGGATCGCAGTGGAGGCTGTGTAACCCTAGACCAGAATGATAGGCGAGTAGTCAGGGAGTGGGGTGGTGTGTGGTTAGTTTGTCTTTTCTGTAATAAAATACCAGTTGGAAATGCTTATTTTGCTTAATTTATAAGCGACATGGTTTATGGAGAGAAGTTACAGAAAAAAATGCTCAAAGACTGAAATGTCATTGGCTGATTGAGTTCCCAGGATCAATCTGGCCATGCCCTTTGCCTCTTTAAGCTGTTGTATTTGTTCCACAGGGTGGACATAACAAAGCACCACAGATGGTGTGCCATAAACCACAAAAATCTATAAACCTATTTCTCAGTCTGGAGTCTGGACTTCCGAGGTCAGGGTGTGGGCAGGGCAGGGCAGGCCTTCCTCCTGAGGCCTCTCTCCTGGTAGTGTCTGTCTCCTCCCTGTGACCTCACGTGGTCATCCCTCTGTGTGTGTCTGTGTCCTTGTCTCCTCTTATAAGGACCCCAGTTCTATGGGATCAGGGTGCACGCACCTGACCTCATTTTACCTGAATCACCTCTTTACCTGAATCAATGCCATTTCTAAATACAATCACATTCTGAGGTTCTAGGGGTCAAAATTTCAACAATTTGGGGGGACACAGTTCAGCTCATAACACAGGCCCATGTATGTACTCAGTTGCTCGGTGTTGTGGCTGACTCTGTGACCCTCATAGACTGTAGCCCACCAGGCTCCTCTGTCCATGGAATTTTCCAGGCAAGAATACCAGAGAGGGTTGTCGTTTCCTTCTCCAAGGCCCATGTATAACTCTGCTAAAAAAAAAAATACTAACTACAGTAGCAAGTGAATGTATTTATCAAAACACATTAAATTATACCCTTAAATGTGTGTATTACATTGTATGCAAATCATCCCTCGATAAAATTTATTTTAAAAGTATGTGTATGGGAGAATTTTTGGAGTAAGACTATTTGAACTAAGTACAATTTAAGTAAATCTAGAGGCATCTCATCTTCGGATTGTCATTGTTTAAACTACCTAGACTAAGAAAAGATAAATTCTATATTCCTGGTTAAGTAATTGAAATCTTAGGACCCTGTTCACCCTCTTTTTTATGCATTCTTATTTATTACACACACACACACACACACACACACACATCTGTTCTGAGCAGGAAGGAGAGAGAGTAACGGGGAATTTATCAGCTGGCAAACACACCCTCAGGAGGGGAGACAGACGTGGAGGCTGGAGGCAGCAGGCCACATCTCCCAGCTGGTGCTACCTCCATCTCAGCCTCACCTGTTGCATCCCTACCTATCAGTATGTCACTGTCGATTCTCCCCCCAGAGACTCCCAGTGTACATGGGACGGCCCTGCCCTGCTCTGGATCTGGCATCTGTGATGGAGGTCACAGGGCTGTGGTTTCTGTGATATGCCCTTTTCATCCATCGTGTTCTCTGTCTTCAGTCCTGGAACTGTAACCTCGGGCATTTGCTCCATGCAGGACCCTGCCGATCGCCCCCTGGTCGACCCAGCATGGCCCCATGGTATTAAAACGATAGCAGGTTTCACTTATCAAAAATGTGTCTTAGCGCTGCTGATAGCCCGAAGAAAGGAAAGGCGTAAACACTGAGAGCGTAGTCCAGCTCCCTCGCTGACAAGCCCTGGAGCCTCAGCAAGACTTTGTTTTTTTCCAACTGGAAAGTAACTAATGAAATAGTTTGGGGCTACAAGGGCTCAATGTCAAAGCCTTTCCTTTTTCCCAGTTCAGTCATATCGAGTCATATTGAGCTGGAACTTCCCACCAGCAATAAGAGTGTTCATATACTGATTACAAAAAAGAATATGTATTGTATATGTGGTCAAGTCAAATGTTTGCTCAGTGAGCTGCCACTTAGGGAGGACTTTAGGATAAACCACCCTCTTGCTTTTTTCCTCAGTGACTTTTATTGATATGATTACAATTCTGAATACTTTATAATTTCTTATAAATTTAAGAAACATCTGCCCAAGAACCATTGAATGGCTATATTTTGAAGTCATTTTACTCAATTCATAAATAAGAATGTGCTCCATCAATGTTCTATCCTCTTGCTCCTTGTGGAGACAGATTTCTCTCCAGCTAGTAGTTGTTTTGAAAAGTAACCAATCTATCCTTCCAGTTTCTCCAGCTCTCTGCTTTATCTGTCATCATGGCCAGAATGAAAGAGGCTTAAAGGCTGAGTAGACTAACATGGAGAAGGATCAGATGGATTTTTTCCCCAAATATAGTTGTAATAGTTAACATTTGAATACACAATTACTGTGTATTGTCTCAGATAAATACTAAATCAATGTGTGTAAATATTACTATTTCCAGTGTACAAAAGGGGAAACTAAAATATAAATATTTTAAGGCCCCTAGCCAAGAAGAACATAATTGTATGTGACAGACCCAAAATATAAACACACAGCTCCCAATAATCTAATGTTTTCTTCGTTGTGAGATTCTGACAACCAACTTGCAGGATTTATTTCTATGTGGTTGAGTTTCTATATGATCACGTGTGATATAAACATTTGATGCTAAAATAAATGCTAAGCAAATTAAGAAGCAAATTATTTATAAAGGTGTTATATTTTCTAGATTTGGGGGCAATTACTATGTTTAGATATGCTAAGAGTTAGTCTGGATTCTTAAATAAGCATCTTTGAGAACAGACAGAGAACGTAATGTAAATCTTATAAGACAAAAGAAACGGTTTACAACTGAATCAGAACATGCCATGTGTGTTTCGATTGTCTGGGTTACTAGAAGGAAATCCAATATACGTGAACCTTTGTTTTATTCGTAGCTTTCTACAACATGTTTTAAAGTAAGCATTTTAAATTAGAAGATTTTCAACTTTACAGAAACATACAAAATTAATACAGAGCACTCCCATAAACCATACACCGTTTCCTCTATTCATAGCATCTTATATTAGTCTGGTACACTTGTCAGAGTGGATAGACCAATACTGATGACCTGTGATTCACCAAAGCCCATTCTTTATTCAGAGTCCCTCTTTTCTCCCTAGAGTCTTTTTTCTATTTCAGAACCCCATTTAGGGCTGCACATTACATTTTGTCTTCTTGTCTCCTAAGGTTGCTCCTGCCTGGGCAGTCTCTCCGACCTCCCTTGTTTTGAAGACCTTGACAGCTTTGAGGAAAACTGGTGTTTTGTAGAATGGCTCCTCAGTTGAGATTGCACTGGTGTTTCTCATGAGTAGACCAGGGCTATGAGTTCCTGGGCTCTGTATTCTGTTCCCAGACATGTACATCTTCTGCTTTGCCAATTCCATGGGGTCTCGATCCCTGTGGTTCCATAGGAAGTTTTGAAGCTGGGTAGCGACAATCCTCTGACTTTGTTCTTCTTCCAAGCCTTTCTGTTTGTACCATAGATTCAGTTTGTCGGTATTTACAAACCAGCTTGCTGGCATTCTCATCGGGGATGGATAGAGTCTGTAGATCACACTGAGGGGAATTTACAACTTAGTCTTCACAATCCGTGAACACAGACTGTCTCTCGGCGAACTTAGATCTTTGATTTCTTTTATCAGACTTTTGTAGTTTCCCACATTTAGATCTGCACATGTTTAAACAGACATATAAATATTTTCTCCTTTTGTTCTATTGTAAATGGCATAAATATATTTTTAACTCCAATGCTCACTGCTGGCACATAGGCAAACACTCTGCTTCTATGTGTTAAATTCATGCCTGGTCATCTCACTGTGTCTGTTAATAGTTCCAAGGGTCTTTTGAATAGTGTTTGGGATTTTCAGCATGGCCAGCCTTGTCAGCAGCAAATAGAAAGGATTTCCTTTCTTCTCTGCCAGTCTGTACGTTTTTTTCTTCCATTACCTCTCCTCTCCTCTCCTCTCTGTCTTGTATTCGCCAGGACCCCCAGGACCCTGTTGACTAGAAGTGCCTATAGAAGGCATCATGCACGGTTCTTGGTCTTGTTGGGGAAATGTTCACTTCTCACTCAAAATACTAGCTCTACATTTTTTGAAGCATTGAAACCTTTATTTCATATAATGCCTCCCTTTATTTATTTTAATCTTTCTTTTTCTGAAGTCTGACTTGCTTGAAACTAATATATGCATTCTCCAAGTTTCCTTGATGAGTACTTCCATGGTATATGTCCCTTCTTCTCTTTAATTCACCTGAGCCTACATTTTCCATGGTTTTCTCAGCATTGAGTTGAATCTTGGAGGCTGTTCTTTACTCCTATACTCCATGTACAATGCTTATGTATAGGAATACTTATAAATATTTATACTTATTTAAGCCTTATCTAATAAATGTAAGTTTTGTTATTATTACAAAATAAAGGAGGAGAAAAGTATAATTTGGAGAAAGAAAATGGTCACACAGCACATAGATAATCCAAGATACAAATTTATCAGTTTCACCCTTGAATTTACTTTTCTTTCACTAAAATATTATGCTTTACACATACTTATATTTTTCTTTTACAGATTCATTTTAAAATAAAAATGAATTTAAATAATGAAAATGTTGCCTTTCCCACTGATGTTTTATATTGAATCCAGAAGGTAAAGCTTGAGTTGTTTTATTTTACTGCATTTCTCAAATAAAAGCATTAACAACCTTATGATATAATTACAAATCTCACCTATAAGTCCTCATTGATGGAACCACAAAGGGAACGTTTGAATTAATAACCCATGGTTAGTATTTGAAAGAGAAACTATTTAAGATTCAAGCTTGATGATAAAGCGAGTCTGTTTCAGTGAAAGTTCTAAGAGAAAATTATGAGCCCAAACTCCTAAGGAGATTATGCTGCTACAGATTGGAGCATTAATGCTCCAGAAGACAGATGATGAATATCCTTTAAAGTATGTGAATCTTTAAATGCTAGCTGCAAGAATAAGGCTGCATTGAATTTTTATGATATGCTATGGTTACTGGATAAAAGAAAGCACAGAATCAATATTTCCACACAATATCCAGTTATTATTATAATTTCTTCTTAGAGTTTGATAATTAAATAAATATAAGTGCTTTTTCTTTCTAAGTCATTTGGAAAAATTATTTTAAAAACCCTATGTTGATATTGATTTAGATGAATAATATCACACACACAATCCTTTGTAGTATGGCATTAGTTTTTTCATTTTTTAAATTAATAGGGACTAAGATGCATACTAATTTGGAGATATTTGGTAGAATACATTTCCTTCCTCCATTGAGATATGATTAATAATTATAATATGTAACATCTAAACACTGTCTAATGAGCCTGAAAACACTAAGTTAAACAAACATATTAACCTTGCAGCATGAGTTAGAGCTAGTGTTCTACGGATCCAAATATTCCCCATCACATATTCAATATAAATGGGATTTCATGCCTGGGCTAAGACAAAGACCTTTCTTTTTCTTTTTTGTCTCTTTCAACTGGGGCTACCAATGCACATTCAGTTTTTTTTTTTTTTTTTCTTTCTTAGTTTAACATAAACTATTTTATTCTGAGAAGCAGACTAGAACAATTTATGGTAGACCATCTCTGGCCAAGGGCCATTTTGACCATTGAACTGCTAGGGCCATTCAGAAAGAAAATTGAAAAGTGGAGGTTTTAAAGAGCCTGTGAGTCTTGGTCTAGAACTGTTCTCAGCCAAAGCTCATTCACAATCTTTTAAACCATTTCCTTCTTGGGATGGTTCTGTCCTTTATAACTCTCAAAGAAATTTGTAAATAATTCTGTTTGGCATGAAGATAGCAGCCTCACAGGATAATCACCTTTCATTTCCCTATCTCTACCTGCCCAGAGAAGAACCAGCTGGAGAAGGAACTGGATTGCAGCCAGGCCAACCACTGCTGCATTTAATCTCGCCAGTGTTTATAGAATGTGAATTGTGTCTGAATCCTGATCACTCGCAAGTCACTAGCTTTTTGTTCTGAAGTGCCTTAGAGTTTAAATATTGATGAGATATGTATGCTTATCTGTATTCAGTACTTAGTTGTTCTTTTTGACTTTTACAACTATGAAGAATGCAGAAAATCAAACCACTTAAGTTTTTTTTTCCCCCAGAAATATCTATGCTCTTATGATACTAACACATTTTAAAAATTCTAACTTGTTATAACATAGTACATGTGGTGAGGTCTCAGGGACCCCAGAAGGATACATGAACTAAAAGTGCAGTTTTGACCAGGGCCAGCAGGGAGAAATTTCTCTGAACAAACACAGACACTCATCTTTCCGTGGTGACACAACTTTCCAACAGAGCTGATGCCAAATGAACTGTGGGCAGAAGGTAGAACAGAAGTAGGAAGAGAGAAATGACAACAGTGGATATCCTACTTGTAACCTTTCTATATCTTACTTAATTTAATCCAAGAGAGGAAGGCAGAGCTAACACAAGCGTGATCTTATCCCATTTTGCATTTAAAGATGTCAGTGTGTTGACCCAGCATCACATTTGAGTCTCTGTCACAGCCTGTTACACTGCACCATCGAAGTTTGCTTTGTGAACCTGTCATGTTTCAAACAGCCTATCTCCCTTTCACAGCACCTTGCTCTTGTCTCGGTTATTGTTGCTGTTCAGTTGCTAAGTCATGTCTGACTCCTTGCAACCCCATAGACTGCAGCACACCAGGAAGCATCAGTTCTTCCAATGAATATTCAGGTTGATTTCCTTTAGGATAGATTGATTGGATCTCCTTGCAGTCCAAGAGACTCACAAGAGTCTTCTCCAGCACCACAATTCAAAAACATCAGTTCTTCGGTGTTCAGCCTTCTTTATGGTCCAACTCTCACATCCGTACATGACTACTCCATTTAACCACATTTTACCCATTTTTATTTGTTATTCATGTTGTTAATTTGGAATTTTCTCACCAGAAGAAAAATGTATTTATTTTGTTTTTAAAACCTTAGGGCAAATTGGATTGTTAGTTCTTGTAGCCAATAGATAGCATTAAAAAACACATGGCTGATTTAGGGCATTTTCATGACAATGGCCCCTGTTGTAGAGATATTTTTAGGCATGGGTCCTTCCTAATGACCCTGCAACCATACCCTCTATAATGAGGTGTGTTCATTACACGTATAATCATCACCCAGCTGGCAGCTTCAGAGTACTCTGTGTGTAACACCCTATCTTCAGAATAACAGATAGCATAACCATCTGAACTAAAAGAAAATTAAATCAATAAACATTTTACATGGAAAACAGGCAGTTCAGCACTTAATTTGAATGTGCGAAGCACTCAACCCAGAAGGAAAATGTTAAGTACATTTTTAAAAAGCAGCTACAGTGTCATCAGAAAAACGAGCAATTCCATGCTACTAAGTGCAATCAAACCAAACTCGAGAACACACGCCGGTGTCAGACTCGAAGGCCGGTTTATTAGACTCTTCAGGATGGTCTCCACTCAAGTGCAAGTGAGTGTGGCTCTGCTTGTTCCACTACTATAGAATCCGTCATTTCTTTTCTTTTAATTGGAGGGAAACTGCTTTACAGTGCTTTGTTGGTTTCTGCCATACAACAATGCAAATCAGCTGTGATTCTGCATGTATCCCCTCCCTCCCCTCCCTCATCCCACCCTTCTAAGAACCACAGACCTGCAGAGGGGTGGTCTCTTCTTGGGGTGGGCTGTTCCAGCTGACTGCCCAGGACCCTCATGAGTCCCCACTTCCATGTGCTGCCCTTTGGCACATGGGGTCAAGGAATATAAGCTGCTATCTCTGCATCCTTTGGCTGCTGAGTTGGTGGTTAGAGGCCACCAGTGAGGAAGTGAGGAACTTGGCAGGAGGTCACCACAATGGGATGGAACCAGAAGCCACACTGCTTCTCTTTCAAAGGCTTGAGCACAGAGGTCGCGACTCAGCAGACAGGAACACGGGGAGCGAGCTTGGGTTTCTCACTCCGTCTGCTGTCTCCTGGCTCCGCAAGTGAGCAGCCAACACAAGAAGGTGGTGCTTTCTGCTCCTTCTGCGTCCCCATCTCTCCTATTGGTTTGTGGTCACCACGTTTTGTGTGTTATAGTCCCTCCTGCTCAAATCTCCAGTGATATTCTCTCCTGGACACAAGCTGAGCCCTCGACTCATTGACCTTGAACTCTTGGAATGACCATTGTTGATGGCTGACTTTCATCTACTCACTGAAATGTCCTCATTTGAATTAATGCTAAACATCCTTATTTTTCAGTAAAGTTCTCATTGCTGGATAAAGGTTGTTAAAATCCACAGAGTAAGCAGTAGATGAAATTCATTTCAATGTAACTGAGAAACATAATAAGGGTAATTAAAGGTGCATAGACCTCACACAAATCTACTCAGAGTCTCATTTTACCCAACGCTTAATAGGGTAGTATTATCCATAGGGGAGTATTTGTGGTATTATTCCACCCCTACATTTCTCACTTAGCTTTCCTTAGGTGATCATCCATAAAAGGCACCAATTCAGTGATGAGAAGGCACCGTGAGACAGCGGAAGACATAGTCCACCTACAGAGATGGTCTTATAATCTGACTCCAGGATAGGTCCCTGAAAAGCAGAGTTTGTGTATCTGGTATTTTGAAGGAGTGTTCTCAGGAGAAACCCATAATGGATGAGGGAAAATGGAGAGAGCAGGGGAAGAAAATAATCACAGACATTTGGTCTGTGGTCCAGGCTATGCTTGGGCCTGCAAGGAGCCCTGGGGTGTGCATGGAGCAGACCTTGCCTCACCCTGAGGAAGGGGCCTTGGGTACCTCCACGTCAGCTGATTATGAGCCATGGGACACTCCTGAGTAGAAGGGTCCATAACCTCCTGTGCTTCCCGGGGAGGGGACCAAGCTGGGTGAAGGCAGCCTTCAGGAGAAGGATGCAGTGAGTAATTGGCCCACTGCACCCTGCAGCTGAAAGGCTGGGGGCATGGGGTCACAGGTTCTGTAACAAGGATCAGCACAGGTCCGCAATAACATCACCATGGAATTCATTGATTTATGGTGAAGAGACAGCACATGTCTATTTGGTCCAAAGTTCAAAAGGCTATAAATGAGATAAACCAATAGCTCACTTACACCTCTTTCCCCATCCATCGTATCTATTTTTGAGTGTTTAATGTATTTAGTTAATTGCTTTTTCTCACCCTAGATTTCTTTAGGTAGACATGAGGAAATGCACTTATGTACTAATTTCTACTCTGTCCTTGTCATAGATGCATGATATACAATAGGGTATGATGTAAGGATTCAAAATTTACTGTTGTCTACTGTGCTTTCTGCACACATATACACTGATGTCTCTCCACCTTAGCACACAGAGATCCATCTCGTCCTCTCAGGCATATAGAAATCCGTGTGAGGAGGAAATACAATTTACTGAAGCATCATCTCCTATTAGGTTCCCACTAGAAAGACTGGTCCATCTGTGTGGTGGAACTTGCTCTTCTAGATACATCATCTAATTAGTGCTGCCTTATTAGAGACGTAGTACTAGCACGAATAAGCAGTGAATGAAAATCCTCATAACACAGTGATATTAACATTCAGACCATCCTGATCCGTGAAAAGTCAAATGTACATGGTTTAGACAAACCTGTGAAAATTCTCATGTTAGGTTTATTTATTAATGAAGCTACTAATAGGGCCAATTGATTTATGCAATTCAAAAGTAGTCCAGCACATGGACTATGGAACAAAGGAATACACGTAACTAAGAATCATAAAACATCTCATTGTTCTCGGCTATGAATAATAACAAGAATTCTGAAATACTGCAGCATGCTCATTTCATTAAAAAATGATTCAATTTATGTCAATTTAATGCAATGGTAGTCTGATTGGGCTGCATTGCATTATGTTAAACTTAATTTGTATCTATTTCAGACTCTTAATAAATCAGTTCCTAACCAAAGCCTAAGGAGTAAGGGATATTTTATGATATATCACAGTAGTACAGCTGATCTCATTGGTTTCTTATTGTGCAGTCATAAACCAGATTCCAATTGATGACTGGAACAAGTGAAATTTTACTGCATTACTTTCACCCTTATATTCTACGATGAATAAAACATCTGGACCTCTGAAAGAAGCATGTGTACTTTGTATTTCTTATCAGAAAGTACCCTGTAAAATAGAAACAGTAAGAAAAAGAAGAACCAATACCTATGCACTCTCAAGTTTGTGCAAATTGTATCTAACTGGAAAATGCTTGAATTAATCATGGAAGCCAAGAGGACCACTTAGTGTTCCAGGTACTAGTCTCTGAAGGGCTTAGAAAACCAGAACTTGGTACCACCCATCCTCCTTCACGACCTCAAACAAGAAACCTTCCCATATGCTTGTCTCTTGCCCAAGCAGATTAATGAATTCAGGATATAATGGGTCCCTGAAGTGATTTTCATGTATTGATTAAATGTCATGGATGAAAATACTGCAGGTTAAATTACTAGGGACACAAGGAATGGAGAAAGCACAATTGTGACCATTGTTTAAATAAATTACTCAGCGATTCTTCTTGACATGCAATTATGTTCTTCATAAGCCATGAAATGATGCCACATGACCGCCAGTGCTTCTGATTGACTCCAACACTTCAGGGAGCTTCAGTTCAGGAAATCATTTCAATATCTTAATGCAGCTATACAACACACAGTCCTTGGCTGTGTCGGTAAGGAACATTTTGTAAAATGCAGATATTCCAAGTTGGAGGCTGATACTGATGTCTACAAACAAAACCGAAGTATAACTAGAAGACTTTGGTATAGACAAGCTCAACATTGTGACTGTACAGTCAGACAAATTAAGAAATACCCACACTGAAGCTGAGAGATGAGTAGAAAGGGGATGCTCAAACCACACTTCAGTGGCACCACGGGTCTACTTAATATAGATAAGGATATACTTCCACAAGCTAAAGCAAAGGATAGTGTAGTATTGAAGTTCATGAGGGGCCCAGTGCTGCCCTCCCTCACCCACTCTCCCAAGATTTCCTTAGGATTATTTCCTTAGTTTGACCAGTTTGGAGTCAGAGTCCCATCTGGTTGGAAAGGCCCTGGATCCTCTAATCCATGAATTTACCCACACAACCCGGGAAGACTCACCAGTTACTTCCTAGCAGCACACACGTCTCACCCAACCGTTTATCCACCTGTGACTACCAACACATGCGGTCTGACTTCTAGTCTCTCGTGTAGGTAAGAATGTATGGTGGACTTCTCAACATAAGGGCTTCCTATATAAAAAAGAGGGGAGTTTTTGCCGAGGGCTTCCCAAGGACCCTGGAGAAGGAAATGGGAACCCACTCCAGTGTTCTTGCCTGGAAAATCCCAAGGACAGAGGAACCTGGCGGGCTACAGTCCGTGGGGTCATAAAAAGTCAGACACAACTGAGCGACTAATGCTTCCAAAGATCAGACATGATCATGGTCTAACACACCAAGATGTATCATTTTGTGATTTTATGACAGGTATAAAAGAGGAAACCATGAAAGTATCTAAGAGAAAGGCAACAAAGACATTAACAAATAAAGTGACAACCAGCAGAGGGACGAGATGTCTGGCACCGCACACTTTTGTCAGTCACCAACACTCTTCTCACAAGTTTAATAGTTGGTGAAAAAGTCCACAGCTTAAAAAATCTCCACATGACTCAAAATTGGCCATAGTTGTTGATTTGACTAATATGCCTGGAAATACCTTCAAGAAGATTCACTGCCTTCTATTTCTGAGATATAAGATCAAGTCTAAGAAAGAAAATGGCAATATTAGTTAGTGGGATTTTGTCTTCACCCCAGGATATGTGGCTTCCATCTCTCACTCCAGTGTGACTGTTCAGTTCATCATATTGATTATAAATGGCCTCATAGATAATCATCCCACAGGTGTGAAAGTAATCCATACTAATTTGCACCATATGGATACACTATTATGAGCAATGGATGACAAGATCATTCAGAAGAGGCTTTGGTAGTCAGACTTCTTTGGCTGCATGGAGATACAAAAGATGAACATTTCCCAAAAGACTGAGACCATGTGATCTGTGTTCCTGTTGTCGGGGTGTCTGTGGTGGGTGCGAAGAAGGAGTGGCTTTCCCTCTGCCCTGAGGTCACCTTTCTCCTGATACTCTGCTTCTTCTGTCTTCCCAAGATCAACCTTATCATTTCCACCTTTGGTTCTTTAAGAACTATTGTGTGTTTGATTACTTCAAGCTTTGAGGACAATTTCCAACCTCCACCTTGGTGAATAATGAGTCCTTTTATGTTTCAAGGTAAAAATCAATACCTGGTGCTTTAATTGCTCAAAGGAAACAGAATAAGGGACAATTGCAAAGAAAGTTGTGAAAGAGTTAATTTCTGCCTCTTTGGAAAAGAGAATGAAAAAGAGACTCCCCGGAGGGCTTCTGCTTCATCCTAGAATGCATTGAAATGTAAGTTGCAACCAACAGTCTGGTTAATAACAATTCATGCTGCTGTCAATCTTTTTGACCAATGTCATCAATATTTTACTCTGCAAAATAACAACAATTAACAATCGGAACCAGGGGAAGCACCAGGGGCAAAAGTGTTTCTAACATGATAATGAAATCGACAACACAGGGCAGGCATTTCCAATAGACATACTACAAAAGGTCTTAACATGGTTTTCTTTTCCAAAAAGTATGAACCACTATTCTTTACTGCAAAGGAACCTTGATGCCTGGGAGAGAGACTGTAAAATTCAGGTGAACATGTACAACTTATAACAGTAGCTCACATTTGCTCTGCACTCACCACAGGCTGTTCCAAATATAGGATGGATCCAAAGCTAAAGAGTAATGTGAGTGAAAACAGTCCTTGACAGCTAAGGTAGCTTGTGAAGCAGACCAAAAAAAAAATATCAAATCTCCATTTTCCCCTCTCATTTCAATTTTTGTAGGTTTTAAGAAAGTTGAAATTGGCCTTCATTTCATTTATTCTGCTCTTTGGTGAAAATGAAAGCAGTAAGGCATCAAATTAAATATTCCATTTTATTTATTATATAAGCTTGAGTTGAGCTTTTACATATGTTCCAGTCATTTTAGGCTCAGAGTTTTAAGCATCAGTTTTGAAGTTTACCAGAGTCTTCCAGAAACAGACCAATAGTTATGGTCAAAGTCAGGGTCCCTCACCTCAGTGCAGCCAAGGGGAAGCTTAGGATGGTCCCAGTGGGGGGTGTTCTGGATAGCTCTCCTTGTAAGATGGAGTTGGGGAGGGGGCTAGAAAGGGGTACATCTGGACAAAATGTATCACCATGGACATGATAGGTTGTTGCATATTTGATATATTTTTGTCCAGAGTTGGGTATGGTAATTCAGGGCTAGAATCCTGTTGGTAATGAAACACTGATCATTCAACAAAGACATAACAAATGTTTTTACACTTATGGTCCTATGTTATCTATGTTCTGTTTAAAGCATATTTCTGCTAAAGAGAGAGAGAGACCAGGCCCCTTTTCCACTTCTGGGTACTGTCAGAATCATTGTCAAAGTTCCCTTATGAATTCCTTACATGAAACAATTAGATAAGAAAGATTCAGTTTATGAAAAATACTTGAGGAGATGGTTAATTTTTTAACATTTCATATAAAACATCATGTGTTTCAAAATCTTTTTCTTCATGTGTCTGTGAACTATTAGGAGCTCTTTGAGCAGGCAATGTTCCTTCTCATTCATCCATGATGTTACCCCTGGAGGTCGGAAATGACTTCTACTAACCTCCTCATTATTTTCACACCTGTTGATGGGACCCAAGTGTTTTACCTTCTTTCAAACTGAGTACCACGTGGCTAAACTGCTGGTTTTCATTGCACTGCCTGCATCGTGTATCCCAGGCTTAACAGCCTGGATATCCCACACAGAAGGTGACTGTTCTGACCCCAGAACCAAGGTTCCTCTTCTATCGGGATTGTCTTGTTAAATAACATGGATCTATGTGCTCGTTCTTAGTCTCTTCATTGTGTCCAACTCTTTGTGACCCCATGGGCTCCTGTCCACAGAATTTCCCAGTAAGAATACTGGAGCAGGTTGCCATTTCCTTCTGCAGGGTATCTTCTCAACCCAGGGATCAAACCCACATCTCTGCTTTGGCAGGTGGATTCTTTACTGCTGAGCCACTGGAAGAACCCCAACACTCAAACTCAAGAACAGAGCATGAGTCTGATGTTGTTTAACATCTGAATTCCAAGGTTGTTGATTTTTTCTGGTCTTCGATGGGATCTGGACCATATTCGAGATTGAGAACAAACCAAAACTTCCAAGTCATTTCAAGTCATTACTAAAAACTAACATGAATAGGAGTCATTTACTACTATTTATTTGATGAACTCTCCTACTGCTTCCTGGACAAAGTTGACAGTCACGTAATGATGACATGCCCTGCACTTGGGAATTAGCTGTACTTAGGTAGAGTGAGTTAAACCCAATTGCAACGCTTAAAGTTACTTATCCATTGCCATGAATACCTTGACTTATTGGAACCTGCTGGCAAAGCCCATGCTATTCTGCTAGAATGAGATATTTTCACCATAGTCAAGCAGAATAGTGCTGCAAGGGATGAGAACTGAATATATCAGAAGTCTTATTTCTCATGATTGAGGCTAAGGGAATGCAGAGGACCAAATCAATTTTCTGACCTGGTAAATGACTTAATATCACTTCAGAAATTGAAGACATTATAAATGTAATCCATTGTAAACTTTTTTTACAGTAGGAATAAAGTAAGAAATATAACTCCTTTATTGGGAGTTCTTACAAAAGAATCATTATGTTTTCAATTATTAAGTTAAAAGTTAGCATATTTTAAATGAAAATACTAGTTTTAACAAATAAAGGTGACTGGTTGTAATAATCCACTCTCCTATTCATAAAATCAGATTTGTTTTAATACCTACATTTATGATGCTTTTGATGAGAAATAATGTCAAACTGTGGTGAGGAAAAGAGATCAAGATTAGTGTTTAGAATAAACACTGTTGTAAGAATTTTAGCGTCTATTTAGAGAAAGCCATGTCCTAGCACTTTTACAAAAATTTAGGGCCAGAATTCAGAAGTCCGGGTTCCGACCTCTGGCTTTGAGATAATCATACAAATTCTTCTGAAAAATAGTGGTGGTAGCAGCAGCAGCAGCAGCAGCAGAATTATCAGTAAGATTTTTTTTTCATAACTTTTTGGAAGGATATTGGTGAAAGTAAAAGTTGCTCAGTTGTGTCCAACTCTTTGCAACCCCATGGACTATACAACTATACAGTCCATGGAATTCTCCAGGCCAGAATACTGGAGTGGGTAGCCTTTCCCTTCTCCAGGGGATCTTCCCAACCCAGGGAGCAAACCTAGGTCTACTGCATTGCAGGCAAATTCTTTACCAGCTGAGCCACAAGGGAAGACCAAGGATATTGGTATTCTTACTTTAATTACTACTACATTCAGATTCATAACATTGCCTGAATACACAACAAAAAGATTTGGATGAAACTTAAATGCCCATTAGATGCGTATTACTAAGTGAAAGAAGCCAATCCAAAAAGTCTATACACTGTGTGAGTCCAACTCTGTGACATTCTGGAAAAGGTAAAACTTTGGAGACAATAAAAAGATGAGTGATTGTGAGGGTCAGAGGAGCAAGGAAGAGAAATGAATAGGTGGAGAATAAAGGACTTTTAGTGCAAAGAAACTTCTCTGTATGACATTCTAATGGTGGATCTATGTCATTGGACGATTGTCCAAACCCATAGAATCTGCAGCACCAAGAACGAGCCCAGATGTCAGCTGGAAATGTGGGTGATGATGATGAGTCAGTGCAGGGTCATCAGTGATGAATATTCCATCTGGAGAGGATGGTGATGGGGGAGGCTGTGCACATTTCAGTTCAGTTCAGTCGCTCAGTCGTGTCTGACTCTTTGTGACCACATGAATCACAGCACACCAGGCCTCCCTGTCCATCACCAACTCCTGGAGTTTACCCAAACTCATGTGCTTCGAGTCGGTGATGCCATCCAGCCATCTCATCCTCTGTCATCCCCTTCTCCTCCTGCCCCTAATCCCTCCCAGCATCAGGGTCTTTTCCAATGAGTCAACTCTTCACATGAGGTGACCAAAGTATTGGAGTTTCAGCTTTAGCATCAGTCCTTCCAAAGAACACCTAGGACTGATCTCCTTTAGGATGGACTGGTTAGATCTCCTTGCAGTCCAAGGGACTCCCAAGAGTCTTCTCCAACACCACAGTTCAAAACCATCAGTTCTTTGGCACTCAGCTTTCTTCACAGTCCAACTCTCACATCCATACATGACCACGGGAAAAACCATAGCCTTGACTAGACGGACCTTTGTTGGCCAAGTAATGTCTCCGCTTTTTAATATGCTATCTAGGTCGGTCATAACTTTCATTCCAAGGAGCAAGCATCTTTTAATTTCATGGCTGCAATCACCATCTGCAGTGATTTTGGATCCCAGAAAAATAAAGTCAGCCACTGTTTCCACTGTTTCCTTATCTATTTGCCATGAAGTGATGGGACCAGATGCCATGATCTTTGTTTTCTGAATGTTGAGCTTTAAGCCAACTCTTTCACTCTCCTCTTTCACTTTCATCAAGAGGTTTTTAGTTCCTCTTCACTTTCTGCCATAAGGGTGGTGTCATCTGCATATCTGAGGTTGTTGATATTTTTCCCGGTAACCTTGATTCCAGCTTGTGCTTCTTCCAGCCCAGCATTTTTCATGATGTGCTCTGCGTATAAGTTAAACAAGCAGGGTTACAATATTCAGCCCTGATGTACTCCTTTTCCTATTTGGAACCAGTCTGTTGTTCCATGTCCAGTTCTAATTGTTGCTTCCTGACCTGCATATGGGTTTCTTAAGAGGCAGGTCAGGTAGTCTGGTATTCCCATCTCTCAGAATTTTCCACAGTTTATTTGTGCACATTTGGGGAAGGGATATTTGAGAACATGTTTTACTTTCCACTCAATTTTGCTGTGAAGCTAAAACTGCTGTAAAGTAAAATATGTTAAAAATAAATATTAGCTATCAATTTATTGATTGGTCCCCCTAGGAATCCAAAGTCATTAAAATACTTGCTTTTTTATTGTAAATTTTATAATGCAGAGAAGATGGTTCCAGATAAAGCAGACTGGGTGAGGTACTTCTTCGGATTTCATTTTCATTTCTTGTTCTCTCTGATCATAGACACTAAGTCTCCAGATAAATATGTTTCCTTTTACTTCTATCTTAGTTAAAGCATTAATTTGGGGCCCAAATGACATTTTCTGAAGTTGATTATTTTTCTTATGAAAATAGATAAAGCACATACACTTCCCTAAAGAGATCCAGTCTCTTGCCTACAACAGTTACCCTTACATTAAGGATTTTGAACCACAGTGACAATAATTGTAGCCAAGTGTTCCATGAATAATTGTCCAAAAGCTGAACCAAGAACTTGAGAGTCATGGCTTTCAAGTCAATTTGTGTCCTTGGTTTTTCAACTTGAAAGAGCTTGTCAGATTTCTTGATGTTCAGAAAAGTCTCATACTGTTTCTCCTGTGAGTAAATTTTTCTTATTCTTAATTGGCATTAAGTATGAGCACCTTGCCAGGGCCCGCCTGTTACTCTGAAGCTCCCGTTTAAGATTGGTTAGATTCCTCCTTGTGCTCACTATAAGGAAATAGGTTAGAAATATTAAGGTGTGGGCTAGAAGCATTCAAAAATATTTGCATTGTGTCAAATCACCAGTCTTTGCACAAGCTAGCAATTTATTTTCTCCTCATAACAGTGAATGCTACAAATTTTGTGACTTACACTGCAATTTTGTTTAAAAGGCATTATAGCCTGCAATCTTAGTTCATTTGGTGCCAGTCTGGTAAACGGCCATCTTTCATATCAAACATTTTAATCTAAGTACTGACTGGCGAGCTAATATTACAGAAAGTGCACCCTAGGGGTACATAAAGAGATGGTTGGTTTTTAGGACCTGGCAAAATAGTTCTCTACTCCAAAATGGGAATAGTTTAATCACCAAAATGACTTGCAGTAAATACTCCCCTTCTTGATGTTTCTGTTTATTTCAGTGATACTTCTCCCAAATCTTACAACTTTTTCATCATGTATTTGGCTTGCTTCAGATGTTAACTTTAAAAGCTATATTAATTTTCTAGAAACATAATTTGACATATACCACCTGCCCCACAAATGAGTAAAATAAAGCAAACCTAAATATTTTTGCAGTTATTTAGAAACTGTATCATCGTTTCCCTGGACTTCACCAAGGGGACGGTTACGGCTGACTTATGGTAGACTGTGGTGGTCTTCTGTGCACTAACCCTGCCCTTCTGTGTGGGTTGGGACAGCTGCCATGATGTAACTTTGGTAAGGCAGAACATTTTCGTATTAGATGCCTGTGTGTTATTTCTCTTGTACACAGCCTTTCCTCACATGGCCGTCCTTCTAAGGACCAAAGGGAGACAGTGCTGAAGCCAGGGAGTGTGTCTATGGCAGCTCCATGCCCTGCGCCATAGATCGACTGGGTGGTCGCAATAGCTCAGGGAGGCATTATCATCCTCAATGTTCAGTCAGATGAACTCAGGCTCAAAAGACTAAGCCATTTGCTGAGGGCTCTTAGGAGAGGCAGTGAGGCCAGCTCCATCTGGATTCACGTTCCATTGGACCGCCCTCCTGAGCCTGCCTTCCAAGCCCTACCAGGATGCTTCTAAAGCTAGGAGGTGAGGCTGGTGTGGTAGGAGGAGGGCAAAACAGCACAATAAAAGCAAAGTGTTCTTTGCAACAAGATCTCTGACTGTAATGGGCGAATCATCCATTGCAGAGTTAATGAAACACTACTTTTGGCAGCTCTTTTGAAATATTCCATTTGTAATATTCTTGTCTATTTAATTAACGTTGAAGATCTTCTGGGTCAATACATCCAATAACACATAGATTTGGGGTTGCTGTTAATAATAAGAATAATACAAAGTAGGATGAAAACGAAAACTGAAATTTTTCATCTGAGGTTAGAAATGAGTCTCAGAGAAGCTGAGCAACTCTCCCAAGGTCACAGAGTTCTTTTCAAATCAAAGAGCAGAAGAAGCCTGAAAGTCCTGCTCTAATATAACTGGTTCTACCCACTTCTCTAGATTGCTAGGCTCACTCTCGCAGTTTCTGACACACCTCTTACAAATGCACTTTGGGACTGAAAAATGAGATGGAATTAGGGATTTTCTGATCCATGCTGGAATGAAAATATAGAAAAAAGCATCATGTTCTACATGAGACTCTGATGTTTTGCTGAACAACACTTCTCCTCAATTGCAAATATAATTTAAGAGAGAAGAGAAAATTTCAGAGAACTCATTGGGCTGAGGGGCTTTTTGATTAAGACTTTGTCAAATCTATTCAAAAAATAGTTTTCTAAGTTGTGTGAGCCCTATTAAAATAGAGCATCTATGTGACCGAATGAGATACACTTTGTGAAAGAATGCTCGGATATGCTTATAGCTTGTACTATTCTCTTACAAATTTCTGCAAAATTTCCTACCATCATTAACTCTTTCAGTGAGGCTGATCCATGCTATTGGAAATACTGTTCTAGTCCGTCTTAAATCATTCAGTGCAAAATGTGTCCAGTCATGGAGGCTAGATGGAGAAGGCACCTCGGTTAGTGTTTTAAAGCCATCCAGCAGTATTTCACGTTATTTCTCCATATTAACCCTGGAGACAGGAAAACACATCCTCGATTATCCGTGTGTAAATTAACTCTCCAAAAGAGATAAAACAAAAGGGATGGGTAAAAGGCTGGTTGAATCCGTGGTCCATTCTTCCAGAAACATTCTCCTCCTGTGGCCGCTGTTTGCCCTCACATGCTGTTTTCAGTGTCTGTAGACTGGGCGGAGGGTAGTGAGTAACTCCACGTCCCAGGGCTACGCTCAGGTATCAGGCTCCCCCCAGGCCCACCTCCATCTGCCTGAATACTCGATTGCATTTCTTTATTCCGTGGGCTGGGCCTGGCCAGAATATTTCCCTTTCTTGCTCATTTGCAGCCAAGAGCCCCTCAGGAGGAAAGCCTTTCCCTGGAATGAAATATTGGCAGGCTGGAGGAGCCTGTGCACATTATTACCAAATTAAGTGTCTGTCTCTGCGACATGGGGACAAGCCTCGTGCCATGCTGCATATTAAATCCCAGGGAAGCTTGAGAAGAAAGAAAAGTTCATGGAACAAATTGATTTCCCGTCACCAGGCCAAGACGCTCTCAGCAGTGCTGGCCGTCTTCTTATTCTCCTCTCCTCCACCTCCTCTCCTTCAGCAACCTCTAGGCATGTTTAAACATGTTCATATAAACACACGATACCTCACACATACACAGACACACATACATGCCTCCAGAGAAGCCCAGGTTAGCATTTCAACTGCATGTTTGGTCTAATCAATCAACCTTTGATGCCAGGGTCTCCATCTTAGGAAATACTCTGTCTTGCTCAATTCCAGCTGACATCACAGAATACCATGGGCGGGGCTGCTTATAAAGGCCAGACAGTCATTTCTCCCAGCCCTGGAGGCTGGACGTCCTGGGTCAAGGTGCTGGTACCATGTCAGTGAGGCATGACTGTACCACACTATACAGTAAGGCTGGGATTCAAGCACAAGTTTCCTTTTCTGAATTTGAAGGAGCTGAAGCCAGCTAGAGAACCAGTGCTGTGACCTGTAGCAGGAACCACACGAACCACCATCCCACCAGGAACTCCATGCTCTGAGACAGATTGGCAGCAGCAATACCCAAAAGTCACCTTTAGAAAAGAGCTGCCCTTGGCAAAACCCAACTGATCATCATCTGATTAAGACGATTAGCGTATGAAAAGAAGGAAGGACGCATCTATAAGAATTAATGGATGTTAACTGTGTGCATTCAAGTCGCCTGGGCTCGGCCTTTCAAGGAAACCCTGGGATCTCATCTCACTTCCAGGTGGAGGACAGGCAGCCCAGCAGAGCCTCAGACAGTCACACTTCCAGCCTCACAGTTAACCTCTCGGTGTGACATCCTGCTGCAGGAGAAACCTTCCAGGGATCTGATGTCACAAGTCCGTGTTACCCCAAGGCCCTTAGAGCATTACATTCCACACTGTACACCAGCGAGTCACCCCATGGCTTCTCTCACAACTGTGCACACACACCTAATCTGAGTCAAGACGTGTCATTTTTGAGAGATTTAGGAAAATGATGAGAACTTGGAGCTGTGTACTTACAGAGATCATGTTATATAACTTTATAAATTGGAAAGGAATTTTTAAAACATCTTTTTGGCTTTTTTTTTCATAACTTAGATTGAAGTCGGTAACTTAACATGCTTGTTGGTGTCTCCTGGAGCACTGGGGACCTTGGGAGACCTGGGCTTCACACAGGTGAATGAGGTCTTCTGGAGAATCCCACACAGGCTCAGCCCCTCCCCAGAGACACCCTTCCCTTGCAGTCTGCTGCCCTCCCTCAGAATTACTGACTCTGCCCCCCAACCCCGGCTCCCTGCCCAGTAAACACAGTCTCCTCCTGAACTGGGGAGGGTTATGAGCAGCACAGTACAGTCTTCCTCCCTCTCAGACCAACCACATCTGTCTC
Organism: Oryx dammah; assembly: GCF_014754425.2. Taxonomy (NCBI): domain Eukaryota; kingdom Metazoa; phylum Chordata; class Mammalia; order Artiodactyla; family Bovidae; genus Oryx; species Oryx dammah. Next base: position 37,834,716 of record NW_024070194.1, on the reverse strand, counting down.
TCCTCTGTCCAGGGTCCTGGCCCTCCATCACTGGAGGAAATTAAATAGACTTGTCCTCCTTTGTCCCCCCACAGAGCTCAGCTCGCTGTCCTCTACTACCTGGTCTCTTCCAGACGACTGCAAATTTTTAGTTGACAGTTTGTCTCCATTCCTTCCCAACTGCTGAAATATTCAGCTGACCAGTTCACCATGATGAAGATAAAACTTATCTTTTAATTTCAAAAATGAGCAGTCCTGTCAGTCTTTTCTGTGACTTCAAGGACTTGAGTAATCACGAACATCTGCTGATGAACCGAGAATGGCTGTCAGGACCTGCTGGCCCAGCTCCGGTTCCCTGTGAGACCTGTCATCACTTTCCCCATCTTGCAGTTTACTACGATTCAGCACTTGTGTCTTGAGACTCTAGAATGCTCCCACAGAGAGATGAATCATTTGTCTGATACAAAGAAAGGGGGGTGGCTGGTGGAATTAAAAGCTCTTATAGCTGAAATTCTTTAAGACACTGTAATGCGTATATTTATACTAGAACAGTGCATATTATCCCAGTGCTACATAACTTCCCAGATGACTGTGCAATTGACTGCATGTGTGCATGTGCATGCCCAGTGCTCAGTCGTGTCTGACTCTTTGCAACCCCATGAACTGTAACCCACCAGGCTCCTCTGTCCATAGAAGTTTCCAGGCAGGAATACTGGAGTGGGTTGACATTCCCTACTCGAGGGGATCTCCCTGACCCAGGGATCAAAGCTGAGTGTGCTGCGTCTCCTGCATTGGCAGGATTCTTCATCACTGAGCCACCTGGGAAGTCTTGTCTACATTTGTTGAGATTCAAATTGCCAAATGACTATTCACAGGCTATAAGAGAAAAGCTGGCCAGTTTTATATATTCTATGGTGAGGAGCTGTGGTTTGACTTGTGTGATGACTAAACAAGTGGGTTTCAAAATATTTGGCCAAATATTCTCAATAAGAAAGCTCCTTTAGGATATTTAATTGGGAACACATCCATCTTTGCAGTCTATGCCATCCAGTGGTGGCAACAATAACAATCTGCTAAATGACACACTTGTGTCCTGAGAGAAGAAAAACGCAGCACACTTCACTAACCTTCCCAGGACAGGATGGGGACTGATGGCATACTCCAGACCAACAAAATGCCAAGCTACAGACCTGGTTCCCAAAGCAGCACATCACCATGAGGCCAAATGACCTTCAGAATCTCCTGTCCCAGCAAAGATGGAAAATCCTGCCTGACTGGGCTCAGGGGCAAATGCCAGTATCAGCTCTGAGTGATGAACAGGATGGTCATTGAGGCCAGTGGACTTCACCAGGGTAGTCCCTTCCCGGGCTATTATGAAGAGACGCTGGAGACCTGGCTCCCTCTCCATCTCTGCCGTGTTGAATATGATGAGATGCCAGCTGTTTCCTGCCAGCCCAGAAGCAGCCTCTCACCAGAACCAGATTATGTTGGCACCTGACCTTGTACTGCCAGCATCCAGACCGTGAGAGACTGTTTTCTTCTGCTTATAAGCCTCCCTGTCTATGGTATTTCCTTAGAGCAGCTGGAACTAAGACAAGAGTAAACAGGCAAGCAATTAAATGAACTGACACAAACACAGAGTGGGAAGTATTATGAAGACAAACAAAAATTAACTAACTAAAGAAATACACAAAAAGACACACACAGAACAAGAGGGATGGAGAGTGAGAGCTAAACAGGCGCTGTGGTCAGAGACACTTCTTTGAAGGGTGTCGTATTTAAAGCTAAGTAGCAGTCAAATATATGAACAATAAGAGTGCTGACTCCTAGAAGTGGAGATGTACCTGGAGAAGAGACCTGCGGACTGGTCCTTTCAGCCACGCTGTTCTGCCTTCCTACCGGCTCCCTTCCCTTCCACACCCGTGCGGGCACTTGCACTAAGTGTTGTCACGTGTGTTCTGCTTCGTGTGTCATCTTTCCAGGGATGCAGTGGCATCACTTTGTGGTTTTAATTGCATCTTGACAACAACAAGCAAAGATGAGCCCCAGCCTTTCAAGTGCTCGTGCTCTGCCTTCTCCTCTTCTTTGCTGTCTGTTCAAATTATTTGCCCCCTTTTTTATTGGGTCATCCATTTCCTTTTGACTGTGTTTTGAGAGACTTTTGTGTTTTCTCTACATGAGTCCTTCCTCGGAAGGGCATTGTGCATTCTCTCCCAGTTTGTAACGCTTCATATGTTAAATGCGTGTCTTCCTATGGTTAACTTCTCATATGATTAACTGTACTTTAAAAGAAGAAAAGCTTTTCATTTCGATGAAACCTTTTTTCATGCCTAGAACACTGCCAGGTGTATAGGAAACACTCAATAGACATCTATAAAAAAATATAGGCCACTATTTCAAATTAACTCCTAACATTGTTTTCCTCTGTTAATTTACTAATGTTTTCAGGTATAGGTCATGCCCTCTGTCATATCATAGATATCTTTGCCAAACTCCAGGTCACAAAGATGTTGTCTTAATTTTATTTTCAAAGTTTTAGTAGTTATTTATTAGTATCTTATGATTGTTTTATGTCATGGAAGTTGTGTTTCAAAAGTTTGGGGTCTTTTTGCATATGGTTGCTCAGTTCTCCCACATTGTTTTTTGAAAAGAATACTCTTTCTTCATTAAATTGCTAATGTGTCTTTGTTGTAAATCCATTGTATGTATAAACACATACAGAAGTCTTTTTTTTAATTGATTTTTTTGTCTCTGCGGCTGTCAATACCCACTCTCTTGAGGACTGGCTTAAACAGCAACTCCTGAAATAAAGCCCCATACGTTCTACTCATTTGTTCTTGTTTTTAAAAAGTTCTTGTGACTATTCTAATTCCTTTGTTTTTTTGTCATATGCATTTTAGCATCAGCTTCTTAACATCTACTCAACAGTCCTGCTGAGATTTTGATTGGTATTAGTTTGAGCCAATAAATCAATACAGGGAGAATTAACATCTTAACAATGTTTAGTCTTCCGATCCATAGACATGGTCCATCTCTCCCTGGATTCAGTCAGTTCTCAACACAGAGGCCGTGTGCATACTCTGTGGAATGATTGTCCAAGTCTCATGGGGTTTGGTGCTGTCATAACGGATAGAGAAAGACAGGGGAGTCTGGTGCTGCAGTTCATGGGGTTGCAAAGAGTTGGCTATGACTTAGCGACTAAACAATAACAACAACAGTAATATAAATGACATTGCTTTTATTTTATTTTTTCTAATCATCTATTGATCACATACAGAAAAGATACCAGTTTCTGTGTATTTTGTACCTTGTATCCTAAAACTTGATAAAATTACTTATTAGTTTTTTAAGAGCCTGTAGATCCTTTGGTAAGTACTGTGTGGTTGATTACATTGTTTGAAAATAGAAACAGTTTTGTTACTTTCTCTCCAAACTGTTTGAATTTTATATTTTTTTCTTGCCTTATTGCCCTGACTAGGACCTCAAGCACAATATGGATTAGGAGTGAAGAGAGAAGACATCCTAGACATTTTTTTTTTGAGGTGTGTGTGTGTTTATCCAATGCAAAATATCTTTTTAAAAAAATTTCCTTTATCTTTTCCTTTTTGACTCATGAATTATTTAAAATTATATTTTAAATTTTCAAATAGTTATGGGCTGTTCAGTTACCCTGTTTTTCTTCCTCTTTTTTTGTTTTTGCCGGAGAAATTACATTGAATTATTTCAATTATTTTAAATTTTCCATGGCTATTCTACAGCTCAGAATATGGCCTAACTTGATGAATAATCCATGCTGTTTAGGGGCTGACAGTTTTACAAATGTCAATTAGGTCAAATATGTAGATACTGTTGCTCAGGAATACTAAGTCCTGGATGATTTTTCATCTACAATTACTTTGATTACTGAGAGAAGAGTGTTGAGCCATTCAAGTAAAATGGTGAATATTTCATTTCTCCTTTCAGTTGTGATAAATATTTTTCTTCCTTTTAAAAACAATTTGGGAATACTAACTTGTTCTCTTTCTTCAGTTACTACACAGGAGCATTTGTACTGGTGGGAAGCTGGCACGTATCCAGAATTCCTTCTATGAAACCCTGTGAGTCAGATGACTTCTAAAGCTTAGAACTGGGGGGGTTAGAATGATGATCCACTGCCTGAGACTGATAACATGTAAGGCCTCAGGAAGGTCTGCGTGTGCAGTGCAGAATCAAGCACATTCATATCTCCACAGGGAGACATGCAGATATTGGCACTCAGTGGGTGCAGAGAGACTTTCATAAATAGCCTCATTTAATTCAGCCCATTAATGTCCCCAGTGAATTACAAAAAAACTTCCAGTTGTCAAAGACAGTTGGGCTTGGAAATTAGAGATAAGGGAGTGTGGGCCTGTAGTAGCTCATATTTATAGCTATTAATACTATAAATTACGATTAGATTACCATTTAAATTTACTAAGAGCACAGAAGAAAACACAAAGATGAATATTAAAATGATTATATAAAAGTAGCTAATGAGAAACACTCATGAACTTGTCCCATACCCACATACTTATGCCCAGTCAAGAAATAAATACATGTGTTTACACACGTGTTTATCGTCTTTGCATCTTTTTTTAAGTACTAACAATACTTCTTCCTCAGCATCTTTCTCATTTGCTAAATACATTCTTTTATTTTTTATTATGAAAGGAGTATGCTTTATTTAACCAAATTCCTATTACTAGTCTTTTAGATTGTATTCAAATCTTTGGTGTGATTAACTATTAATATTGTAGACTAAGTTGTGGACCTACTCTCTTTTTTTTCATATTTTTGGTACAAATTCTTTAAACGATTATTGGAATTCACCAGCTGTCTGGTCTTGAGTATCTCTTTCTTGGGATATTTTTGATTTCTGATTCAACCTCCTTACTCATTACAGATCTGCTCAGATTTTCTATTTCTTCATGATCACCCATTTCATCCATGAACTAGAATATTAATACTTCTCTCTCTTCTTTCAGATTTGTTGTTTTATCTTGGAAGATGCCTTAGCTTGAAAAGTTCTATAAACTGTATCTCAGAACCTCCTAGAATCAGATGGACTCTGTTCCAGTTCTGTAACAAGGCTTCTCTGTTCTGGGTTCTGTAATGAGGCTTCTCTGCTCTGCCTGGCATGGTGATGAGGCAGGTGGTTGATCTTTCAGGATGGAGTGATCCAGAGCACAGCTGTCTCTTTTTTGTTTCTAGAGTGATATTGTTGGTAGCATAAAAAAAGAGAGAGAAAATCAACAGTGAGAGGGAGAGGAGAATAGGAGAATGTGGGAGGAAAAAGGGTGAAATTAAGGTAAGAAGGAAGAAAGAGAGGGAGGGAAGGAAGGAAGGGAAGGAGGAAGGAGAGGAGAGACGGAAGCAAGTCTGGTCCACAACTGGTGTTCATTCCAAGATGCTGACAAGGATAGGAGTTCCCAGGGAGCCATGAGGTAAGTAAATGTAAAAAGTAGACTCCTCTGACTAATAAAATTAGCTCAGAGCAAAATGCTTCTTTAGAGAAACCAAAACAGATGCATAATTAGAGATGGGAAAGTAGGGGAAAGGCAAGAAGAGAAAATCAACTTAGAATAGCATTATCTTTAATGGGTTGTGTTGATATTTAAAAATTGGATGCAAGCTATTTTTTCTTTTACAGCACACACACGCATTTTTTCGTCTGGGAGTATCTAAGTGCCCTGAGGAACTGAGCGCACAAATGAGAACTGCTAACGTACGAAACACCGAACACTAAACGCCAGTTACTCCACATTCATAATAAGCATGTTTTAAACAGATTGTTCAACAGCTTATAAATTTGGCACATCTAACTAATTGTGTGTTGTGTGAAGTTAGTTACAGAGAGCATTTTATAATTTATGGAATGATTGTTTGGTTCAAGTCATTTAACCACTCCCTCCTTAGTTTTTCAGTTTGTTAAATAATGGGGGAAAAGTCCAGTCTTACATGTCATAGGGTTTTATTACCTCATATAACTGATAATCTCATTTATTTCCTCTTGTCTGCCTTTTCCACAATTTTTTCCTGCTCAGTGTTACAATGTATATTTGGAGGAATCTTCCCAAAACATTGATTATGAAAGTTTAATTGCCCCATCAAGTATTTGAGGATAAAGTCAACTGCCTTCTTCTGTTATTCAGGAACCTCAGACCATGATTCCCCTTTACTCTTCCAAATTATTTCCTGATTTAAACAAGACTTCCCGTTTACTCCTTCAGTGCCATGATTACTACAAATGACATGTGCTTGTTCATTGCAACTTCTCTGGAATAACTGATGTCTAATCTTCCAGGCACAGCCTTCTTCACAAAACCTCCCTAGAGCATTTAAGTCCCTACTGATTTCTGCACAGGTGTTAGCAAGATGAAGAGACTGTAAAAGGAGGCACCACCTTCCATAAGTGTAGAATCTATTTTGGCAGCTAGAATATATACACGTAAAAGTAAAGTGAACAGTAAGGAATGAATGATGAAAATATTTAAGAGCTATGGAATTTCAGACGTAAGCATGGTGTGCACACACACTTCCTAAACATATTTTAAAGTTGTCATCCAAATAATGCACCATATTTTACTAAGTAAAAGTAAATACTGGAAGAATTTTAACCCATTGATCCAAAAGGCATCTTACTTGTTAGGATTCCAGACACATGCCCTTATTGATGAAGCTCACACTTTGGAATGATGGTGTGTGTGTGTTGGTGGCTCAGTCATGTCTGAGCCTTTGTGACCCCATGGACTAGTCCGCCAGGCTGCACTGTCCATGGGATTCTCCAGGCAAGAATATTGGAGTAGGTTTCCATTCCCATCTCCAGGGTATCTTCTTGATCCAGGAATCAAACCCAGGTCTCCCTCACTGCAGGTGGACTCTGCCATCTGAGTCACCCGGGAAGCCCTGGGATGATGGTAATAATACTGTTATAAATCCACGTGGACACTGGTGTTTCTAGCTAAGAAGACTCAACACAGAAAAATGTCAATTATGATCGCTTATTTCCGCGAAGTGGGAATCAGATAAAAGAAACGATAGATGGGTGATTGAAGGCTTTCACACTTGCTTTTACTTCTTTTTCATTTCAACTCAAACCTTTCCCTTTCCCCCATAACGGTGAAAAAAGAGCTAGTGATGAGGTTGCAGACACTGTTATCAGTTTAGCATCTAAGCCCATCACGCTTGCTCTGAGCAGCAGTATTCCCCCGTGGAGGGTGTTAGAAACTGCTAACGCTTCTGCTTAATTAAATTTAGGGAATTTTAGCAGCTAATTTCTTTAGCTTACAGTACAGAGAAGACAACTGTATATTTACTATCTTGGTGACAACAGGAAAACTGTAAATGAAATCTCTTTACAAATTCAAATACACACTGTGGAAAATGAAACTAGTACAGCCTCTGTGATGAGTAAGGCTCTTTGAGGGTTAGGGGACTGCTAACAGCACACATCCTGGAGAAAAAGGACCTGCTTTCAGCACCTACACACACACACACACACACACATACACACACACACACACACACACACACACACAGCTGGACTCCGTTTTATCACTGAGCTGCACAAAGTGTCCTGTGATTTCCTGGCGCTGGCTTTCACCAGAGGGGCTGAGGAATAGAAGCGTGTCCTCCCCACACTGGCTGCTTCCCTGGATCCTGGTTTACGACCGTGATGATCTACTCTGCTTTCCTCTCCTAGTTCCTTCAGATTAGCATATTTTCAACTGCATTTCTTGCAAAGACATTTGTGGGCTTGTATGCAGGGGGCACACCGGGTGCTTTGGGGCAGGAACCTGTTTCTTCCAGGCAGTGGCTGATGTAGTCAGACACACTGCTATCCATGGGTATTTGCTCCTCGTTAACACCTGCTAACTGGTTAACACCTGTGGGGTGGCGGGGAATTCACTGCAGGGGGCTTAAGTGTGTTAGTTGGTTCAGTCGTGTCCAACTCTTTGCAACCCTGTGGGCTATAGCCCACCAGGCTCCTCTCTCCGTGGGATATCCCAGGCAAGAAGACCGGAGTGGGTTGCCATTCCCTTCTCCAAGGGATCGTCCTAAACCAGGGATCCAACCCCAGTTTACCACATCACAGGCAGCTTCTTCTTCTGTCTGAGCCACCAGGGAAGCTTAAGAACCAGATAAACTGACAGAAAGTTGGACAACTTTCTATTACCACAAATTGTCAGTAATTCTCAACAAGACCAGTGATAGAGACCTCCTGCTACTGGCAGTGGGGGTGCCCCCACCTCTGATAGGCCGGATTTGTCCCTGGAATCAGAGCAGGATGAGAGTCCAAATCCCAAGTCCTCACGTCTGAGCGATCTGACCGCAGGGAAGGAAGTCCTCGACATGCACGGCTAGGCCAACGTACATGCAGTTTTAAGTAGATATTGCTAGAATTTCCACAGGCATGGATTCAAATTTTATACCATCAAGGCTCTGAAGTACACATTTCCAATGATAGAAATTGTTGAACTTTAAAATTTGGGCCAAATAGGCAAAAAGTTACACTGCAATTTTTAAAGCATGTAACCACCCACCACTCAATTTGAATATGCTTTCATATATTTCATGGCCACTTGAACTTGCTTCTTGTTGTTTTGTTGTTGTTGTTGTTGTTGTTAGATGTCATTAAATTTACTTTTAAATTTTTTATTAGATTAGTGATTAACAACTTTTTTGATGTGTAAGAAAGTGAAGTGAAAGTGTTAGTCACTCAGTCATGTCCAACTCTTTATAACCCCATGGACTGTAGCCCACCAGGCTCCTGTGTCCAAGGAATTTTCCAGGCAAAATTACTGGCAAGAATACTGGAGTGCTGCACATTTTTAATGTTTACAGTCTGATGATTTAGGACATATGTATTAATACATCTGTGAATGCATGAGCTCAATCATGGTAATTAACACTCCTATCACTCCAAAAATTTTCCTCCATCCCTCAGGTTGTGTGTGTACATGCATGTAGTAAGAACTCAATATGAATTCTACCTTCTTAACAGAAATTTTAACTGCACAATACAATGCTGCTAACTTTAGGCACCAGTTCAATTCATAACAATTCCAATCAACAGTTTTTCTTGCAAGATGAAGGAGCTCTCTCGATACTTGGACCTGTACGTACTAGGGACTCGTCTACACTACAGGCTGAGGGACTCAGCCAGGGTTCCTTTCAGCACTTTTCTAGGCCTGCAAGTCTGACCAATGCACTTCGAATTCTCTGAGAAGCCAGAAAAAAGCATTTGCTGTGTATTATTTAATGAAAAAATAGTGACCCTTCCCAACACTTCTGGTTCCTAAAAAAATTGAGATTTTTCTTAGTTCAGTAATAACGACTTACAATCTATGTAATGAAATCTGCTAACAGAGTGTGTGTTGTACCCAGTTTTTTTCCTTAAGCGAACAAGTGGGTTAATTAGTTTTCTGATCAACAAAATTATGCCAAATGAAGTCTTTGCAAACACTAATATATTATTTCGAATGGGGTAGTCAGTTTTCCCCTATCTTTTAATTTAAAACTACATAATTAATCATAATTGTGTGCTCTCAATATATTGCCACTTCTTTCATACATCCCCATGTCATTAAAACACCCTCCAGGTTAGACTTTCCAACAAAAGTCTATGACAGACTCATGGCTTCATTTTCTGTTTTTCAAAAGATGGTAAAAACAAGTATCTAAAGGCTATTGATACAAGAAAGATGCATGTGTGCTCAGTTGCTAAGTCCTGTCCAACTGTTTGCAACCCTACCAGGCTCCTCTGTCCATGGACTTTCCCAGGCAAGAACGCTGGAGTGGGTTCCCATTTCCTTCTCCAGGAAATCTTCCCAACCCAGGTATTGAAACTGCATCTCCTGCAGGTGGGTTCTTTCCCACTGCATCACCTGGAAAGCCAAAATATATATAAATATTTTATAAATATTTATATATATATATATAATATATATAAAATAATCAATCCATCTAATTTTTTCTTATCTTTTATTCCACAAAAAAACTGAAGTGATATCACTTCTGTCAGATACTGTTCAAAGAACTGAAAATAGTGCTGATGAGATAAGCTGCCCCGCTGTCATGTAAATTTAAGCAACACACTGTCATCCTAATTATTCTACTGGTTGTCATTTTTTTTTTTGCTCCTTGGAAGAAAAGCTATGATAAACCTAGACAGCATATTAAAAAGCGAAGACATCACTTTGCCAACAAAGGTCCATCTAGTCAAAGCTATGGTTTTTCCAGTAGTCATGTATGGATATGAGAGCTAGCCCATAAAGAAAACTGAGCACTGAAGGAGTGATGCTTTTGAATTATGATGGTGGAGAAGACTCTTGAGAGTCCCTTGAACTGCAAGGAAATCAAACCAGTCAATTGTAAAGGAAATCAGTCCTGAATATTCATTGGAAGGACTGATGTTGAAGCTGAAACTCCAATACTTTGGCCACCTCATGCGAAGAGCCTGACTCATTGGAAAAGACCCTGATGCTGGGACAGATTGAAGGTAAGAGGAGAAGGGGATGACGGAGGATGAGATGGTTGGATGGCATCACCAACTCAAGGGACATGAATCAGAGCAAACGGTGAAGGACAGGGGGGCCTGGCATGCTGCAGTCCATGGGGTCGCAAAGAGTCAGACATGACATGACTTAGAGAATGAACAACAACAACATCCTGTTTTTATGTCATTTAAGGAAACATGGCGGTTCTCCTTCTGTGGTCTGATAGACAGGTGTAGCCATGTGACATCTGTCATGCAGGAAAATATGAGCAGAGCTGGGAAACTTGAGAACCATCCCTCTGCCCTCTTGGTTCCAGGTCACAGATGTGGAAAGTAAGTGAGAAATACACAAATGTGGAAAGTAAGTAAGAAAGTACATTGAGGCTGAATTTAGGTTTCACTAAGTCCAGCACTGGGCTGCAACCAACCCCAAACCCCTTAGATGTGAGTGCTGTGTATACAAGCTGGTAGTAAATATGTCAGACTCTTCGTTCTTCACGAGGTCACAGTGCATGGGCGTGGACCACGTATGGAGACCTGAACAGCGCACTTCACATGGAACCACTGATGGGAAGTGAGCATGTTTTATGATCTTTTGCAGACTCTTAGTTGAAAGGAAATCTGTTTTTTTCTTTCTTTTTTGTTTTTGGCTTTCTAATTGCTTTGAGCCCAACTTGACATATTCCAGTTCCAAATGTTTTCCTTACATTTTTACTAACACACAATTTACAAGTATTGTTTCAATTCAAAATAGTAAGAGATAATAATGTTAACACACTGTGCTGTCTAACTCCACGCCTGTGGCATGGTACCATGCAATTTATTCTGGTTTCACAAATCAGTATTTACCTTCTGTTATATTTGAAGACACACATTTGGTAGTAAATGCTAATTGAAAATGTCAGGATTTTTCAATCTAATTAGTATAATTGCTGAGACAAGAGAAGCAGAAGTATTTATTTTTAATATAAATTTATTTTCCACAATTGCCCAAAAAAGCTAGTGTTGACTATGTTTCCTTGGTTACCAGGAGAGAAGCGGTCATCAAGCCTCTGGGTGTCTTGACATAGGAAAGCACCTGTGAATAGGAAAACCCAAGAATAATGCCAGGTTCTTGTCAAAGACCCTTTGTTTTCCTTCTTATCATTTGCTCCAAGAAATTTTATAAAGTTGAAATTAGATTTTTCTGCTCTAATTATGAATCCAGTTATTCTTCGGTCCATTCCTGTTTAAATTATTTTAACTCTGGTAGTTTTTCAGTTTGACTCTCAGAAAGAAACAGCTCAAGGTCCATCGACCTCCAACAAGTGCAGGTAGAAAAACTGCACATCACCTGTATGTTTTATTTCAAGGGAGATGCAGAAAACTCAAGTGCAAAGCTTGACAGTGTAAAAGCCAAGCTCTCTTTTGAGAAAGTCATTTCAGAATTGCTAATAACCTGACTGAAATTCACTAGGAAAAAATTTTCTGCAAATCATGTAGGTTTAGAAATAAATTTAAAGAACAATGTTCAACTGCATGTATTCTTATGATGGCTGTGGCCTGGAACTGCAGATGGACAAAAAGCATGCAGTAAATATTAGCTTCTTCAACCCTATTTATTGATCTAACCAAGGAAAGCATCAGTTAAAAGTAAATCGGAAGACAGATGTTCCATGTATTTCAGGCTGGAGGGGGCTGATTGGTGTGACTGTTGCTCCTGACCTGTCCCTTGAGAGGACCCTATACCCCAGCACGTCCTCACCTCCTGGACGTGGACAGTCCCTCCCCAACGGGCAATGTGACTCATGAATCCTTCGGAAGCTGGTGGTGTGATTACCGTGAGCCGGCCCCCGTGGCGTTTGCCATTCATGAGCAGGAAGGAGCTCAAAACACGATCATCTGGTTTGTCTTGACCTTTGTTTCTGCCCTTGGCCACGAGAACACTGCGTTCTGGAAGAAGGGTGCTTCCCCTGGGTCTGGAATGAGAGGGTCTGGCACAGAGGAGCAGCCTGGGAGGGCCACAGAGACACCGTCCACGTGAGCCCAGAGGCTGGGGGTGCGCAGAGCCCCTAGGACCTGGGGCGTCTGTGGACTTGGACAGAGTGGACTGACTGCCTGAAGCCTGCGGGGCTCCTCCCCACCCCTCGGGGCTCCTCCTTACCCCGCCCCCCTCAGCGGGGCTCCTCCTCCCCCCTCCGGAGGGCTCCTCCCACAGCAGGGCTCCCTCAACCCATGGGGGGCTCCTCCTTCTCCCCTCCCCCCTTGGCGGGGCTCCTCTCACGGCGGAGCTCCTCCCCCTCGGCAGTGGTCCTCCTCCCTCGGCTGCTGCGGGACCTGCGAACCAGGCTCCATCTCCCCTTGCTCTCAGCACTTGCTTTTGGTTTTGCATGATGTGATAATCTTCCACTTTGAACCCTTCCCAGGATGAAATCTTCGCTCAGATCTCATTTTTCTAAGCCAGTTTTCTGCTGTTCATGGGTAAGAAGAACTTGGTTAAGATCAGAGCCCTGGATGAGGGTGCAGGTCTGCAGTCCTATGACCACCTCGGTAGCCTCAAGCCTCATCTGCAAACTGCAAGAGTAGCCTCCAGCCCCTTGGGAGTTCTCCAACCCTTGAGAATCCCCTTCCTCTGGCTCGTTCACTGGGCCTCACATTAACACCAGCACCATCCACTCAATAGACATGAGTTTGAGCAAACTCCAGGAGACAGTGAAGGACAGGGGAGCCTGGCATGCTGCAGTCCGTGGGGTCACAAACAGTCGGACACGACTGAGCAACTGAAGGAGAAGAAAACAATCAGAGAAATGCAAACTTTAATGAGACAATTCTGCTATCATTTCCACTGCATTAGGCTATTCATCCAGGAGAGAAGTAAATTCCTTAACCATGGAATGTTTCCCTAATTATTTCCCTCCCTCTGCAATTACACTACACCTACTGGGTGTGCCGTTTTTGCTGGATTAATTGATTGATGAGAAGGGTGAACATAAGTACTCTATGAAGACATTACCTGGGACAGGCTTCTCTGATTACTTGTCTACCACTCCCAGCTACGTGGCTGTTCTCAAAAGCTGTAAGTTTTCTCTGGAGGCAGAGTGGGGACAAATGCTGCCCACAGGCTGGAGGCACCTCCTAGCCGCAGACACCCCACTGAATGTGTGAAAGGAGAGAAGAAATTGAAGAATCTTGTGTTGGGTAAGAGTTGGCCACGGTTTCATTAACCTGTCCTTAACCACAGTTACACAACTGGTCAACTTATCTGAAAGGGCTTAAGTCTAGCAATGTTTTAAAACTTTTCAACTTGGCTTCCAGAAATGTTTATAATGCCACTTCCTGACAAGGAGCTCAAATAATGGGACATTCAACGCAGAGTATGTTAATCGATCCTTTTACCTGAAGTTTCTGCAACCTTGAAAATCAAGTTAATGATGAGACTGAAGCAAACCTTAAGTGGTTAATATTCTGGGGTCCGTGAAGTGCCTGGGTGCTTCCAGAATAAAGGCTGTAAATAAACAGTGTCCTAGGAAAGGGAAAATACAGTAAAGGGGAGGGAAGGAATGTGTGCTTTTAGAAAGCAAGTAGGTAACCACCAAAGGTGTTTTTGGTGATACAGCAAGGTTTTGTTCTCTGCCCAGAAATCTACACTCAAGACAGATTTCTGATGAAATAGGTGTCTTGAAGGCTGAGTGTGAAATGCCAGCTTTATACTAATTGTCACCACAAGTCACGGCACCTTCTAGACACACAATTGGCAAATGTACTTGACGGGAAAGACTTTTGACTGAGAGCTATGTGTTGGTCTACAAATTAGCATTTATTTTCTTCCAAAGAAGTAGGGAGACATGTTTGACAGGAAAAAAATAACTGGGCGAATGCACTGGAAAAACACTCCTCTTCTAAAAGTTAGAGATTTTTTGATGACTTTCTAAGACCACGTGAATGAATTTGTAAGACAGTCTCACCTCAATTATTGATTAACACAATTATATTTGTATTTTTAAATACAATTACCTTTAAAAATAAAGGTGGAAAGTCATCCTGGAAAAAATAACAGTTTGGCCATACTCTGGGTGGAGTTCAGCGCGTCCAAGCATGAGAACACACTCTGTCTTCCTTGCATTTCTGCAGAACTACACAATGGCCTCTGACTGTTGAAAGATCCGTTCTGAAAGTGTTTCTCTACCTTCCTTTTTAAAGACTGTTTTGGCAGCTTCAGTTTCCAGCTGAGTGGTTCTGCTACCGTGGTTCCCATTCAGGATTTGTTATCGAGTTCTGCTGTCTTGCTCTTCAGAACCAGGATATTTTATGAGACTTGTATTTGTCACTTTATGTTTTAGAAGTTCAGAAACGATAGCAGGTGAATAAATCTTTTCTAAAAGGAAAGGAATATTAGATATTTTTTTGTCTCACCAACTGATAAGACAAACTACCTCCATGCTTCAAAAAAAAAAAGAGTTGAAGATCAATTTCTCCTGTCATTTACCTGAAATACCATATAGAGTTACATGATAACAAGTGTCTGTCAAAATTCGATGCATATGTAAATATAAGGAAATTTGGGTTGAGAAGTATCTGCTTTGTATTTCCTCAAAATGTCTGGCCTTGTGCTAAGCATAGAGCTTAACCTGTGCTTCCTGATTTTATTCCAGCCCTGTCTAAGTCACAGCTTCTCACACCACTGAGAAATAAAATTCCATTTCATGTTTCAGTGTCCATCATTCCATCAAGTAAAGCAAATACCATGGCCTTTGTAAGAACTTAATGCACAGATTTTTATGAACCTGGGTTACCTCGTGTTTCCTGCAGTTGCTGTCAGTGACCTGCTGTCTGGTGATTAGGTTATAACATGTATTTAATCCTGCTCCCTGGACCCATGCACAGGCAAGAGAAACCCCGCAGGATTTTAGCTTTCTCAGGAAGAACACAAAAATTCGAATACCAAGTGAACAGTTATTATTTAAAAAGATATTTCACGGCTTTAAAACTCCAGAAGGCAATGGCACCCCACTCCAGTGCTCTTGCCTGGCAAATCCCATGGATGGAGGAGCCTGGAAGGCTGCAGTCCATGGGGTTTCTAGGAGTCGGACATGACTGAGTGACTTCACTTTCACTTTTCACTTTCATGCATTGGAGAAGGAAATGGCAACCCACTCCAGTGTTCTTGCCTGGAAAATCCCAGGGACAGGGGACCCTGGTAGGCTGCCGTCTATGGGGTCGCACAGAGTTGGACATGACTGAAGCGACTTAGCAGCAGCAGCAGCAGCATTACAGAACTGTAGTACTGTTAAAAAGTAAGAAATGCTCGAGAATTAGTATAAAGCTATAGTCATCGAGGAAGTAAGGAGTTGGCAGAGAATAGACAGATCTAATGTTGGAATAGCTCTTCTAGGCCCTCTGGGGCCCACACAGCCACCGCTCCTTGGACATGGGGTTGCTCCTCCCGGCCACTGCCCCTGGCCTCGGGCAGGGGTAGCTCCTCTCAGCTGCTCCTGCGCTGTCGCAGCCTGGCACTCTTGGCCGCCGCCCCTGACCTGGAGCACGGCGTAGCTCCTCTCGGCTGCCGCCCCTGACTTCAGGGTAGCTCCTCTCAGCTGTCCGCTAGTCCATGCTTCCTAGTCCATTGCTTATAGTCACCTTTCCATAACCAAGCTTACTGAGAACCTAAACTTTTCTCTCCAGTTTTTACGTGGACTCCATAAAACTATTCCAAAGTTTTCACTATTTTTCCACAAACTACCCCAAAAACATAAAACCACCTCCCCTTCCCAACACACACATACTCACAAATAACAGCACCCATAATTATTACACACAAAAATATTGGCCAAGGCAAGAACATAGCCAAAAATAAAACAACAGAAAATGTTTGGCCAGCAACAGGAAGTTCTATTATTGGGCAACTGGTCAAAATTAAACTTTCACATTAAGAGAAAGTCTAACTCTTGTGCTTAATATCTTGAGATATCTTCCGAAAGAAGACTAGAGTTTCACGAAAATGAATCAGAAAGGGGGAAGCGATTCTCTCCAGACTGGTTTGGTTGGAGGCGAATGACCTCTCTGGGTTTCAGAAGGCCCCTAGTCTCAGCCTCCAACCATCTCAGCCAAGGAAGTGAGGAGAGTCTCACGGAAGAGAGGGCCCAGACGGCCACATCGTCCTACTCACCCCAGGGGGCGACGGGATGGAGGCAGGGAGAGAATCACACTCGCGCCCATGGCCTGGGCAAGCAGCAGGCATCCCTGGGAACTCAGGGGTGGGAGCCGGCCCCTCTCCCAGACCCTCCGGGTCTACTCACTCCGCAAGTGGCCACCAAGAAGCCATTCGCCAAGGCCCCCGCCCTCTGTGCCTCCAGGGGAGGGAGCTGAGGGCTGCTTCCGAGCACCCCTCTTGGCCCATCTCACCGTATCACTGATGTGGTGCAGGTGGTCAGGTTCTGCCTTTCCTGCAGGACAGATGTTGATGGGGAGGCTGTGCATGAGTGGGAACTCAGGATACATGGGAAATCTCTGCTCCTTCCCCTCACTTTGGCTGTAACCCTTGAACTGCTCTAAAACTAGCTTCCTTTTAAAGCCATCAACATCATATTCATTTTCTACTTGGCTATTACCTACGGCTTTGTCTAGGCTTTCATTGGAAGGTGCATCTCCATGCCATGTGGGTCGGGTTAACTCTATAGAGACCATGGTTTTAACTTTCAGGTGATTCTGATGTGATGAGTCAGATTTTGGAACTGCCCTGAATGTAACTAATGATGGAAGAAAAGAAAAAACCAGAGAAACCCATTCTCCTGGTAGAACTTGTCCTGATCACTGCTGCTAGTTGGAGGTGCCCAGGACCTTTCTTTCTTTCCTTAAATTCTCAGAAGCATCTTTGTCTGAGGTTAGAGGCTAGACGGATGAAAGCATGTCGGTGTAGTTGGTTGGGAGCTACATTCGCAAACTCCAATCAGCTAACACACAGAATGCTAAGATGCAGGGTTTATCACCTTGGATATGGTACGTGTTGTATTACCACCAAAAATAGCAGGAGGACATATTTTTCTACCTTTGTAACCATTTTCAGCAATGACATTGAGGACAGCACAGCAGGTGGTTAAGCAAGTGTGTCTGCCTCTTCATGATTTAGAATAGTAAAGATTTTTACAGAAGCCGTGAACACAATAAAGGTCAGAGCTTGCAAGCGTATTTGTCAGAAAAATCAGGGGTTGAAACAGAATATGCAGAGATTATGAGTGATTTTAGTATTTATTATTATTCTCTTATATGTAGTATATTATATACTTTATGCTTTGTATATTTCCGAAAATGACATGCTTTTTTAAAATCAGAAAAAATGATACATTATATTTATATATTAATCTTTAGTAATTAATGTTTATATATTAGTGATCTTTGTATTTATAATTATATATGAAATATTTTATACATGAAATATTTATATAAAAATCTTATATGTATATATATAAACTCTTGAAAGATAAATTTTTTAATTTTATATAAAATAAAATTTCTATAAAATGTCCAAATAAACATTTTATAGATAACATATAGGTATGAACATCAACAAATATACTGATAGAAAAGTATATAAATAAAAGTGTATATATGTATTTTTATTCTTCTACATATAAGTATAGAAATTGTTGGTGTAAGTAGAACCTCAATTGCTACTAGTATACATCATTTCTCTATAAATATAGTCATCTTAAAATGTACATAATTCTAAGATAATTTAGATTGTTAGAATTTTAATATATTATATTAATAAGTTCTTTGTCAAAATATTCTTTATACAAGGCTCATTCTTGTACATGCTTTTCTTTAGACTCTGTATTAATTTTTTGTTGTAGATACTTTCTAAAGTATTTCTTGTATCAGGCTGGTTTTATCATTTTGGGACTCTGGGTATAAAATGGTGAACTGGGATTATAAGCTTGGATATACTTATTATATTACTTATTATTACTTGCCTGCATTTATTATTGAAATCTGACATCTACTGATAAAAATAAGCCTCTATAAATCAAAGATATTTGTTGGAAAGGTCATAACTGGATAAGATAAACATAACTATTTTACATGTAGTATTCAGCTAAGTGGAGCTCAGTATACGACCTTCAAGATTTCGGATTTGTAAAAAAGTAATTGACATAAAAGTTAGTAGGCGCACAAGCCAAAGAAGCTCATGGGGGTGAGGCCTGTGAATGAAGCTTGAACCCCAAGGCCAGCATGGGCTGCTACAGACGCGTCTCCTCTGAGGTTGGAGAGAAATCACATTCATCCTGCGACACAGGGAAGACATAAAGATATCAGTGTAATAAATTCATCAGGAAATAGCTGACCTCACATAACATTTATGACCCATGCCACCTTAACTCCTAATGATTGTCGATAAACTTGGGACGTGGAAGGAATGACCAGCTGTCCATCCAGGGAACGTGGCTCAGAGTGGGTACCAGGGGCTGCTTTTCAGCCCCTCAGGGAAATGCAGTCATGTGACCAGGGGTTTGCTTACGGGTGATGGACAGAGGGACACAGCCCTGGACCGCCCACCCTGTGGGCTGAGTGTGATGAAGCACAGGTGACGTCAGAAACATGGAGCAAGTACCTCCCATCCAAAACCACCACGACTCCCGTAGTAAGTCACATTTCAGGGCGTTTGTCAGAGCAGCTAGAAACATCTTGGTGGTGGTGGTTTAGTCGCTAAGTAATGTCTGACTCTTGCGACCCCATGGACTGTAGCCTGCCAGGATTCTCTGTCCGTGGGATTTTCCAGGCAAGAATACTGGAGTGGATTGCCATTTCCCTCTCCAGGGAATCTTCCCGACCCAGGAATCGAACCCAGGTCTCCTGCATTGCAGGCAGATTCCTTACCAACTGAGCTATGAGGGAAGCCCTACCTCATATAAACATCGGTACTTGAAGCAGGGGCTGCCATCAAAGAGCCCTAAGAAACATGGTGTTGGCTTAAGCTGAGGTCAAGGCACAATTTCAGGCTCGTGCTGCCCGGCGGCACAAGTGTTTGGTTAATCTGCACACTAGAGCCAGCCAGCCCCAG
The DNA here is from genome assembly GCF_014754425.2 of Oryx dammah. Classification (NCBI taxonomy): domain Eukaryota; kingdom Metazoa; phylum Chordata; class Mammalia; order Artiodactyla; family Bovidae; genus Oryx; species Oryx dammah. Next base: position 37,815,184 of record NW_024070194.1, on the reverse strand, counting down.
GCTCTCAGGAAAGGACTGGGAGAACAGAACTGTATTTGCCAATGCTAGCTGGTATCAGAAAGAAGACATTAATTTGGACATGAGTCAGCTGCTTTAGATTAAAAGGGAAAGGAACAGGGAGACTGGAAATGGAGGGCCTTGGGGGTTAGGGAGCCTGATGCCTTGAGACCTGGCAGAGCAGAGATGGCGCTGAGAGGGGGGTAAGTGAGCCCTTACCAGCCCGGTCCAACCATGGGGATCATAAGGAAGAGGCTACTGCTGGCTTGCAGGACTTCCGCTCCCAGATCCTGGGCAGTGAGGGGGGCCCTGCTCATGGGAGGGGCACAGGTGACCCCAGTACCTCCATGCCTGGGCCATCAGGTGTCCACACCCCCTCACCACACCTCCCCCCAACCCCGCTGACAGAACACCCACACCGTGTGGCTGGAGGGGCAGCGGTTGCAGCTGGAGCCTCTGGACTGAACTGGATCCCTGAATGTCTGTGTGGAGCAGAGACCACCCCCCGGCCATCAGCTGCACTTCTATTCATGTGAAGTTCACTCTGATTACCTCAAGCCACTGAATTAACTAACAGTAACATCAATAGTGTGAATAGATTTGTACAAGACTTGTTTAACAACACTGAGTTTTTTAAACAAATATTTTAAATTATAAAAATGGGTTAAAATGCATAACACAGTTAACCCATATGTTATTCAAATATACAATATGTCCAGAGGATTGCTGAAAGCTACATGCCAGCATGCTAATGTAATTTATTTGGAATTGTTGGGACTGATGGTTTTCATTTTCTTCTCTGTGCTCTTCCAAATGTTCTACACTTTTGTTAATAAACAAGTTGCAGAATAATTTGCACAATGACAGCTTGGACTCAGTAAAGAAAATACAATATGTTATTTAAAAAAAATCTTCCTGGAATAAAATAAAATCCCATACATATATAGCTTTTATACTTCTTTCTTTTGCCTTTGGATTAAATATTGCTTCAACTAAAGTAATATTCTGCAAATACACACATACATACATGCACAAGAGGTGTGAGACCCATAGATAATCAGAACTTTTCCTGTAATCCATCAAGAATGGACCTAAGCACACAACAAACACATGCACACGAGGTGTGGGAACCTACAGATAATCAGAACTGGGATAACAGCTGTCCAACACCAAGTCTTCAGAGGGAAGGCCTGGAGGGGCCAACTTAGGCTTTCAACCAGACTTCAGGCTCCTCCCAGTTTTTACCAGGAGGTTCTTTGTTGGATTTAATGTCTCCAGAGGAGAAACTGGCTTTTAAGAACATGGAAATCAGTTCTAACACTAGATCCTCCTCCTCTCATCTTTCATGGGTCGGTTTAGCACGATTATTCTTTCAGATCCTGGGGTAGATTCTCGACAGCATGGTACCTCGGTGGTCATCTGTGGGCATGGCCACGGGCAAGCAGAAGAGTCAGTGGAGGAGACAGGGGAGTCGTACTGTGTAGACAGCTTCCAAAGAGAAGGAGCAAGGGCTGTTGTGAATTCATCAGCAAAGCTGTTGGTGAAGATGCCTGGTCCTGCTGAGGACAGTGGGTAAATCCAAGGCCCTGCATTTCACTCTCCAGGGTGGTGGCATCTTCTGGTGGCCAATATACACTTTTTAAAAGGAGAAGAATAATCTTTGGGCTTTGGATTTTCTCTGGCTTTGGGAATGTGGGGTAGGGGCTGCAGACTTGGCCCCTGGGGATGAAGCATCTGTTTCATGGGGCTCAGGGAGCCCCCCTTCTGACTGTGAGAACGCAGCCTCTTTAGTGCAACTGTCACATTCTGACAGGGTCTGCATCCCCACTCCTTCCACAGATGGTGCTGGGTCATCACAGTTTCCTTCGCTGCTCATTTGAGCCAACCAGAAGCATTGCAAAGAGCAGGGCACAGAGCATGAGAAACGTCTGCAGGTGGGAAAAAAATAAAAGAGTAGAGTCGGTTTTCTGAAGTCATGATCCACAGTCAGGCTGGGAGGCAGGAGAGTTAGACATAGACGTGGCCAAAGTCACATCCTGGACACAATCTCAGGGCCAGGATTTCTCTGTGTGCTTCACACCGCATGCCCTCCTGCTCACACATCACAGGGAAATCTGCATCTCTGGTCCCTTGCTGACAGCATCACCCTTCTTGACACTCTGGCTCGTCAGTCCATCTGTCTGCTCTCCTCCTTCTCAGTGAATGGCAGCACCAGCCATTTGGCTCTGTGGTCCAGATGCTTTGAGAAGTCCAGCTGTTGTCTTTTTTGTTTCCATGTGCAGACCCGAAATATCAGCAAACAGCTCAGTCACTTCAGTCGTGTCCGACTCTGCAACCCCATGGACTGTAGCCTGCCAGGCTCCTCTGTCCATGGGATTGTCCAGGCAAGAATACTGGAATGGGTTGCCATTTCCTTCTCCAGAGTGGATATCTCCTTTAAAACAGATGATGCCCTGCACAGTTTTAAACCTGATGTGAGTCCAAGCCACCATCACATCCGTTCTTCATCATGGTCTATAAGCACTATACGGTGTAGACACCCACCACCTCTTCCCTTTCATCTGCCATTTCTCACTGTTTTAGCCCAAATCTGGCCTCATCTTCGTGCCTTAACTAATGGCCCTCACAATGGTCGACTGCTCCTTCCGCCTCTCAGATACCGTGAGCCCCGCATACCTTTAAGGCTGTGCCGTATGCATCATCAGAAAAACTACTGGATGTGTAAGTGAAAGTCACCACCCAACTCCCGCCTTCCAGTGTGGTCCACATTGTGCTTTATTTCCCTGACACATGATGTACAGATGGTCTACGTGTTGATTAACCACCAAACTCAACTAAAACTACATTCCTATGAGTGCTTTTTTTTTTAACTACTGTATTCTATATTAAAATATGTCTGGCAACTGGTTAAGAGTTAATAATCATTTGTCAAAAATTATAAAGTGACTGTTGAGAACTTCTAATGATGTAGATACAACTGTGAATTTTTTTTATAAAGGATTTAATTTGCTTATCTGGCCAACAGAAAGGTAAGTGGCTCTGGTGAATCACAGTATCAGGTGAACAATTTATACTGCATCCCTTAAGGAAAACTAGGCTGTAAGCTGTCTAGAAAGATGGATCTTTCTGGAGCTGACTCAGTCTGCTCTCAGCAGTGAAGTCCTCAGCTCCACGGGGGAGAAAGCACTGGGACTGTGGCTGAGGGGTGAGGGTCCCCGCTTCTGGAATGGGCTCTGTCATCCAGTTGTTCACCATGACTCAAAGCACTCTTTAACTGGGAACTTCATGAAAATCCCAAACAGTGGGGAAATGTCCCAGACTTGGAAAAGGCACCCACCTGCTAAGTTTTCAGGATGGAAAGGGGACTGTGCTAACCACTAAAATACTTGAACGTGTAATAGTAATAAAAGCAATCAGTATTCAGTGCTTTTTGATGGGGTTCTCAGTGATTAAGAAAGATAGATAGATAATGGGTAAAGTAGCTGAATGGATGGATGAATGGATGGATCTAGAAATGACAGATGCATAGGGTAACTAATCGGTGAATAGACAATAGATAGGTGGATAGATAAGATAGATGCATGGATGGATATTCTTTAACTGGGATGTTTCCTCAGTCTTTCTGTGTTTTCCTCAATGCAGACTTTTTTTAGGTATAATATGCACACACTGAAATGCACAGACCTTCAGTACACGACTAAATGAGTTTGGGAAAATGCACACACCCTGTCAGTCTGTCACAGAGATTCCCTGACACCAGTTCCTCTGAGCCCTTCTCTGATCCCCACCCCCTGTCACAGGCAATCCAGATTTCCATCATCACAGATTTGCTTTTTCTGTTCTTGAGCTTCATGGAAGAGAAATCAGACATCCATGCACTCCTGCATCTGACTTCTTTGACTCGGCAAAGGTTGTTTTGGAATCCATCTGTGTGGTTGTACTTGTTGGCAACTCCTTCAGATATCCTGCTGAGAAGCGTTTATTTTTATGAATAAACTACAGTTGGTTTATCCATGCTCCCTCTCAATAGACATTTGTTTTTATTATCTTGAAAAAAATTATTATAAACTTTTAAAGTTGTGTGTATTTGTCTATACTCATGTTTTTATTTCTCTGAGATAAATATCCAGGGATTAAACTGTCAGCTCATACAGCAGGTCGATATTAAACCTCTTAAGAAACTAAATTTCCAGTAGTCATGTATGGATGTGACAGTTGGACTATAAAGAAAGCTGAGCACTGAAGAATTGATGCTTTTGAACTGTGGTGTTGGAGAAGACTCTTGAGAGTCCCTTGGACTTCGACGAGATCCAACCAGTCCATCCTAAAGGAAATCAGTCCTGAACATTCATTGGAAGGACTGATGCTGAAGCTGAAACTCCAATACTCTGGCCATCTGAAGAACTGACTCATTTGAAAAGACCCTGATGCTGGGAAAGATTGAAGGCAGGAGGAAAAGGGGATGACAGAAGATGAGATGGTTAGATGGCATCACTGACTCAATGGACATGAGTTTGAGTAAACTCTGGGAGTTGGTGATGGACAGGGAAGCCTGGCATTCTGCAGTCCATGGGGTCACAAAGAGTCAGACATGACTGAGCGACTGGACTGAACTGAACTGAAGAAACAAAAAGTTTTCCAAAGTGGTGAATGCTCCTTTCTTCCAGTTAAGGATTTGGTGACAATACTTAATGCTGACTCTTTGCCCTAAAGTGACCGAGAAGGAAGTTCTGTCCAGCCGGGCAGTCTCCAACCCTTGTTCTGCATGGACACGTCCACATCCAAATCCGGGTGCTTATCTTGGATTCGGCATAATAGTCTGAACCCTCCTGCTGGTCTCTGAGTATGGGCCACGAAGCAGTGGTGGAGAAACCACATCACCTCTGGTCGTGGACTCCTCTTCATCAATTCAAAACTACAATGTGTCCCTCATTTTCACTGTATTCTGAGAGTTCCTCTGAAAGAACAAACAATATCTCCCAGGTCTTAGCTATGTCAAGATAACATAACATAGGATAGAAAAATTACTAGAAGAAAATGGGAAGAAAAGACATCAACAGGTTATCTGTGACTGAAAGAACTTATTTTCTATTTAAAAATGTTCCAAACTGTAAAATAGTAAGTGACCATGCAAAATCACTGCAGATGATGACTGCAGCCATGTAATTAAAAGACGCTTACTCCTTGGAAGAAAAGTTATGACCAACCTAGATAGTATATTCAAAAGCCAAGACATTACTTTGCTGACTAAGGTCCGTCTAGTCAAGGCTATGGTTTTTCCAGTGGTCATGTATGGATGTGAGAGTTGGACTGTGAAGAAGGCTGAGCACCGAAGAATTGATGCTTTTGAACTGTGGTGTTGGAGAAGACTCTTGAGAGTCCCTTGGACTGCAAGGAGATCCAACCAGTCCATTCTGAAGGAGATCAGCCCTGGGATTTCTTTGAAAGGAATGATGCTAAAGCTGAAACTCCAGTATTTTGGCCACCTCATGTGAAGAGTTGACTCATTGGAAAAGACTCTGATGCTGGGAGGGATTGGGGGCAGGAGGAGAAGGGGACGACAGAGGATGAGATGGCTTGATGGCATCACGGACTCAATGGACGTGAGTCTGAGTGAACTCCAGGAGTTGGTGATGGACAGGGAGGCCTGGCATGCTGCAATTCATGGGGTCGCAGAGTCGCACACGACTGAGCAACTGAACTGAACTGAACTGATACACTAACTTCTACAGAAACGGTTGTTTCCCAAACCATGATACACAAGCACACGCTGTGTTCTGGATGAAGAGGCTCCTCACTGACCCACCTCCCTCTGACACCTGCAGAGATTCACGAGAGGAGGGCTGTCTGTATGCATCTGAGGCTACAAATAAAAAAATCCATCCTGTGTCCACCTCAGTCCACCAGGCTTCCCACCAATCTCCCACATGGACTTTCAAAGGATGAGAACTGTCCACTCACTCATGCACAGGATGTGAATCTGGGCATGAATGAATCTACAGTTTGCCTCCACTGTGTCACCCACGATGTCTCTTGTCTCTACAGACCAACTGGAGGTTCTCTGGAGGGGGGGGGTCCTGAGTTATCTCACCAGCAGGCATTCAGCTGGCTGGTTTGTGGAATAACTCTTCTCTATAGTCTCCTCTTTTAAACTTGGACCTACTTTCCAGGAGCTTTTCCGTTCACTTATATGATGTCCAACTACGAGTCCATGAGGGTTGTTTATATGTCAGGTAACCTTCTCCCTAGAAAAAAGTGTTTTGTTTTGTTTTTCTTTTCTTTTTAGTCACCAAGCAACTACTTGAAGGCAACAAATCCTGTCAGATAATTAGAGTGTCTCTTTATTGCTTTGTTAGTGTCTGTTCTTTGTCAGATCCTGTTAGAGTTGAGATCTTCTGTTTCTTGGTGTTCAGCTGGTTTCCTCTTGCATCCTGGACATTCTATGTGCTGTGCTTTGAGACTTTGCTTCGCATTTAAATCTTCTTTGTTAGCAGGCAGCCATCAACTTAGGTCTAGCATACAAGTCCTGGTTAATCTATGGACCGTGGCTTGAAATTCGATTTGCAAAAAGCCTTTGCAATGCTCTCTGGCTACCCTGCTGGAAACTACACCATGGCTGATCTGTGGTCTCACTGGGGCTCGTCACCTCAGTCCTCAGGCTTTTGGGCTACTCAGTTACCCACCAGACACGGAGTGCCCTGAGGAAGGGGCAGGTATGGTCCTCTGTTGGGGCTCAGTGCGTCACTGGTTCTCAAGAAAGACTCTATCCTGCTGGATAAACAGGGTCCTCCATGGGCCTTTTTTTGTCTTCACCCACTCCATGTCAGGGTCAAGGGCTTATCCACATAGGACGCATTAGAGGTAGTGCTTTCTGTATACATGCTGTTGTTGCTGCTGCTGGTAAGTCACCCACCAGGCTCCCCCATCCCTGGGATTCTCCAAGCAAGAACACTGGAGTGGGTTGCCATTGCCTTCTCCCCTGTATATATGGGATAAAGTAAAAGGACACATCTCTGTGTGCTTTTTCACAGCTCTCTCAGTCTGACTTTATCCAACTCTGTTTTGTGATACTTGCTTTTTACAGACTGTTCAAGGTTTGTAACTCTAACCACTCGGAAGAATCGAGTGGAAAGTGTTTACTTCATCCTATCTGTAACTAGAAGTCAAGAGGCCATACTTTTTGAAATTCATTTCTTTTTTTCATTTGTACATGCAAACAGATCTTAAGACAAAAGGGACTGTGACTCCCAAAGGGAAAGAATGAAATGAGAGGTCCCCATTTACCCACAATGTTTGAGGTAAGGGCCTTCTTATCAGCCTTATGCCTTTCAGTTTGCTGAAAGAAGGTGACCGGAAAGACACTGTACAAAACAGAGAGTAATCCTGGACCCCTGCCGGTGTCCTCACTGGTGCTCAGGCAGATCAGAGGAGTGAAGGACATCACCAAGATGGGGGCTCAGGGGAGAAGCTCGTGCCACAAAAGTTCAGTTTCACCTTTCAGGGAAAGTAAGGCAGAGAGTCCAAAATGCAAGACAGGAGGTCAGCGTCTGAGTTGAGAGATCCCCTGGTGGTTTCTGAGTCCTCTGTAGTTTCTTCAGCTATGCAGTGATTTGCATATTAGAGAATCAGAGGTCAGCAATAGCCCTGAGGAGGACCCACCCCTTACATGCAGAAGCATGAACAGTGCTTCTGTATCAGGACAGAAGGTTGACATGGGCTGTGGGCTCCACGCCCTACTCTGAACACCAGAGATCTTACTCAAAACACCATATACTAACATGGCTATCATTCTAAATAACTGATATCTGTTTTCTATTAACTTCATGCTACCCTTCCTGGCTTCTGACTTCTTCCTAAAACCACTTTGTTTCTGCCAAAGAACTTATATCAATTAGTTCAGATTTTCTTTGCTTAAAAATATCTGTATTTGGTTCTGATTTTCTAAAGCCTGTTTTCACTGAGTATAGCACTTTATTTTCATGGGTTTTTGGTTGTGATTTTTCCATCCCATTGTCTTTGGCCTCCCATTACTTCCGTTGTTGTTTAATCGCTCAGTCACGTTCCACTCTTTGTAACCCCATGGACTGCAGAATACTAGGCTTCCCGGTCCTTTTCTCTCTCCCAGAGTTTGCTCAAAATGTCCATATTTCTGCTATAGTCCCTTTAAAATTATACCTGGTCTGGATGATTTTTAACAGCAATACCTCTGCATGATTTTAAGATGTTTTTCTCCTATTTAACCATTGTGCCTCAAGGCATGACTATTATTATATTTATTTTGCTTGCAGATGGTTCTGTGATTTCTTGAACCTGTGAATTGATAGCTTTTGTCAGATTTGTAAATATCTTGAACTGCCTGTCTTCATATATTGCTTCTATTTTCTCTTTCTCTCCCCCACATCTTTAAGATCCTAGGAATCAAATTAAATGTATGCTATACCTTTTCACCAAGGCCCATATAGATCTTGTAACCTCTTTTCTGATATTTTCCATTCCTTTTTCTCTTTGTGGTTTATTCTGTATATTTTCTCCTGACTTATACTTCAGTTTACTAATTCTCTCTTCTACTATTTCAAATATGTTATTACACAGCTCAACTGGATTGTTATTTTTAATAATAGACATAATAATGGTTAATTACAGATCTATAATTTCCTTTTGGTTCTATTTTGTAAAATTCAGCACTATGGTGAAATCTTCTATCTTGTATAATTTTTAAAACATATTCATCCTTTTTAAGAGTTTAAGATAGATAAACACTGCTTGTCTTACCTGGGATGTCAGGTCTTTGTTCGAGGCTGGAGGTGAGAGGAGTAGATTTTTCATGGGTTGCTGTCTTCCTCCAGACCATATCTGAGTTTCTCCAGTGCACAGTTACCAGGGCAGAAGCTTACTGTGATGCCCTCAGGGCAGAAGAGGCATGAGGGTCTGCTTGTTTTCAGCATCACTGCCTCTCCAGGTCCAGCCCTTTAGGTGAGTCCACAGAAGCTCCTTGTTCTCACCAGAGCCCTGCTCTTCCAGGTCAGGGTTCAGCTTCTTAGTCGCTATTTTCCTTTACATTGCTCATTCATTCATCCCTCAGCAGCTTAGAATCTGGTAAAATGCTTAGAGAGGACATTCTGCAAGAATGCCAGTCTCGGTAATTTTAATTTCCTTTTCTCCAGGTCTTCCCTCGTCAAGTCCTAGCTGCCGACTGCATTCTGGTGCCCTTAAGGAGTTGGGGCATTTTGGTGCATTTTATATATTCATGGTGCATGTTCTTGACAAGAAAATGGGTCTGATTTAAACTACTTCAATATTGGGGGAAGCAGAGAGGTTTACTTGCTTTATTTGTGTTAGACATTGATTTCTATGCGGCCAGTAACCAGCTGCACTGTTTGTAGTTACAGCACCTGCTACTGCTCTGGGCCACACGCCCGCCCCCAACGCCCAGGCTGGCTCACTGCACACACTCTTCCCCTCAGAGCAGTTCACTATTCTTTCTGGCAGGGGCTTTGCTGCATTTTCTCACATGACATATGTAGATACACTTAAAAGCAACATTTAGTTAAAAATGTAGGATGAAGAAAAGAAGTTATCTTCTCCACTCATTCTTAGACCCCCACACCACCTGCAAAACACAACATTAGTTTCTTTCTCAAGGAGAGTCCTTTCATTTTTTGGTAGTGTCTATTGTTCTTTATCCTCATGTTTCTAAGTAATGTACTCCTGCCACTTGGACAAATATAACAATTAGCCAACAGAGAGCTATGATCTAAATGCAGATAAAAGTCAATATATTTGTGTTTGTATGTGGTTATCCAAGACACTTTCCAGCTGAACATCCTCTGGGAAACGTTAATCCTTCCCTCAATCTGAGAGATTAATAGGAAGAAACCCACAGTGACTGCAGCATAAAGTTATTATGCCAAAGCAAAGTTGATCTCAGCACAATAAGTCTCTCCATGTATGCAGCTTGATCTTTTCAAAGCTTCTGAAACTCATGGGGATATTACACAGAATCATGACCCTAATCTTCCATCATCTCAATTGTGTTAATCCACATCCATCCCCAGGATCTCTCCACCCTCTCCCTGCTGCCTGAGCAACCTGTGCTCTTGCTGAAACTCTGACCATTGGCAGCATTTATTTGTTCACACCACCTGCAAGTCACAGACTGGAAGGTAGACTTAGAATTGTCCACGATACAATCAATTCATCATCAAATCATCATTTCTCCCTTGCTTTGCAGAAATTCCCAAACAACACCACCAAAAAAAACAAAACAAAACAAAAAAACCTGCTGTTTTCTGTTTCTTTAACTCTTTTGGGCACTGACCCCAACTCATGAATGATTCCACCTAAATGTCTCCTCTCTATCCCAGTTACTCTCAGAGTTTTTTAAAGATACAACGTAAATTCTAGAAAAGCAAGTACCCCTTTTATTTTCACCACTGTATCCCCAACACTGACTGTAGTATCTGTCAGAGAATGGGACTAGATAAATATTGCTCATTTAGTGAATGGATAAATTGGTATAAATAAATCACTCACCACCAGCAGCCTAAAGGCTCCCCATGTCCACACCTACTTTACTTCTATACCTTCTCTTCTCCTTCTGCTTCTTTGTCTAAATCAATCCTCTGCATATTTTCTCTGGTTATGATTGCACTTATTTCACAAGCTAACAAGGTAATGCTCAAAATCTTTCAAGTTAGGCTTCAATAATATGTGAACCGAGAACTTCCAGATGTACAAATTGGATTTAGAAAAGGTAGAGGAACCAGAGATCAAATTGTCAGTGTTCACTGGATCATAGAGAAAGCTAGGGGATTCCAATATTTAAAAAAAAAAATCTGCTTCATTTACTATGCGAAAGCCTTTGACTGTGTAGATCACAACAAACTATGAAAAGTTCTTAAAGAGATAGGAACACAAGACCACCTTACCTGTCTCCTAAGAAACATGTATGCAGGTCAAGAAACAACAGTTAGAACTGGACATGGAACAATGGACTGGTTCAAATTGGGAAAGGAGTATAACAAGGCTGTATATTGTCACCCTGCTTACTTAACTTATATGCAGAGTACATCATGCAAAATGTTGGGCTGGATGAATCACAAGCTGGAATCAAAACTGTCAGGAGAAATATCAACAACCTCAGATATGCAGATGATATCACTCTAATGGCAAAAAGTGAAGAGAAACAAAAAGGTCTCTTGATGAAGGCAAAAGAAGAGAATAAAAAGGCTTAAAACTCAACATTCAAAAAGCTAAGATCATGGCATCTGGTCCCATCACTTAATAGAGGAGGAAAAGTGGAAGCACCGACAGATTTTATTTTCTTGAACTCCAAAATCACTGCAGATGGTGACTGGAGCCATGAAATTAAAAGACACTTCCTCCTTAGAAGGAAAGCTATGACCAACCTAGACAGCATATTAAAAAGCAGAGACATCACTTTGCCAACAAAGGTCTGTGCAGTCAAATGGTTTAGAGACAACGGTTTCTCCAGCAGTCAAGTACAAATGTGACACTTGGACCATAAAGAAAACCATGAAGAAGGACCAAAGAATTGATGCTTTTGAATTGTGGTGCTGGAGAAGATTCTTAAAAGTCCCTTGAACTGCAAGGAGATCAAACCAGTCGATCCTAAAGGAAATCAACCTTGAATATTCATTGGAAGGAATGATGCTGAAGCTCCACTACTTGGCCATCTGATTCAAAAAGCTGACTCACTGGAAAAGACTGATGCTGGGAAATATTGAGGGCTGGAGGAGAAGGGGGTGGCAGAGGATGAGATTGTCAGATGGCATAATTGACTCAGTGGACATGAATCTGAGCAAACTCTAGGGGATAGTGAAGGATAGGGAAGCCTGGCATGCTGCAGTCCAGTACAGGGTAAAAAAGAGTTGGACATAACTAAGAAACTGAACAACAGCAATAACACAACATATAAAAAATGCAGCCATTAAAGAGGAATATCCAGCATTCCAAGTATCATTGCACACAGACTTTAAAGTAAACTAATGCTTGGAAGAGAATATGGGCCCAGAGCTGCCATGTTTATCTTACTGACCTGTTAAACAATAGTTTGACAGTAAACTAAAAGTGAAAACTGCAATCCTTTAAAAACAAAAATAAATAAATAAAAATAACATAGTCCTGAAGAAACTGACCAGTGTCATCAAGTCTTTATAAAAGCAGATCTGAGACTTTTGTTGCACATACATTTAACTAACCAGCTTGGAGTATTTTACAAAATAGATGAATCAATTTGCTACTTCAATTGCATTTGATGTTCCAATTTTACTTTGTTTACTGAAGCCCTGACATGTGGTAAGCAGCTGTTGATACTGCCAATACTTTTGTGTTGTTTTTCCTGTTCCAATGAGCATGCAACCCCGAGGTGTTACATCAGATGTCTGGCTCCGTGTCATAATTAATTCCAAAGGGACTTCAGTGAGTCTACAATTGCGGGGGGCATACTGGCGATCACCTACGTTGGTAACATCATGCTGACATTACCTGGAAACCTGCAAGTGGCAGGTTTGTCGGATGCCATCAGTAAGATCCCTCTAGAGCTCTTAGTAGGCAGGGTCCTGGGGCCTTGAGTAGAGCAAAGTCCTTATCATAACTTTGGCCACTGCGCCAATGTACTGAGCTGCCACCAGACTGTATAAAGGCAATTTTATCATTTATATTCACCCCTCAAGTCCCAAGTAACCAAATGTAATACACTTTTCCACACAAGGGAGAGCTGCCCGATTTTTCTCACTGAGGTCTGAGGACGCCTTCTCATCAGTTCCAGCCATCTCAGCATGGTTGCCTGGATACTCAGTCTCCTCGCCTATTATTCCAATTAAAGGGCAATTTAGAGGATTAAAAAAAAAAAACCCACTAATCTGTCATGTAGAAATGTCATCAACTCTGCCTTACACTGATGTGCCAAGTGGTGGACCAAGCACTGCAGGTTAGAGACAGCTTTTCAAGAGGGCAAAATAAGAGCGAGATCCCCACTTCCTCATCCCTAATAGGGATGTTTACATACGAAATGCAGGGCAGCGTCTCTGGGGTGGATTTGAGAGGGGTTTTTAGTGTGTGGGGGGATGTTTCAGGTATAAACTAAGACTTTTTATTTCACAATTTAAAGATAACTAGTCCTTACTGTGAATAAATGGTCATCAGAATGATTCTGGGGAGAAAAAAGGACAAAAACACCTCCAAACCCAAAATTCTTGGTGACTTTTCAACAAACAAACAACGTTTGTGTTGTTTGGAAAAGCCACAGCCCTATTGCTCTGATTCAGAGCAAATGCAAGTTATAAAAATTCACACCGACTGTCTACCCATCTGAATAACTCACTTTTATTGAGATATAATTTGCATACCATAAACTGTATGTCCTTCAGGTGCACAGTCTGTCAATCAGAGACACAAGCACACGTCTGTAAAACCGTCACCTCAGTCCAGAGGGTAAATGCACAGAAGCACCCAGAGTTCCCATGCACTCCTCAGTGATCTGCACACCCCGTGCTTGAGACCACCCTCGGTGAGCACTGTTTGCTTTCCTTCTCTATAGATGAGTTCATTTTGGGGGGAGAGTTCTGTAAATGGGAACACAGAGTATGTATGCACTCCGACTTTTCTGACTTCTCTCACTCCAGATCAATGTAGAGATATGCCAACTTTTGTTTATTCTCCACCTGATAGTAAGCTTTTGGGTTATTTTCAGTTTTCCACTCTTACAAAAAAAGCTTCTATGGACACAATATTCACTGTAAGGACATAAGGCTAGAGCACATGGTGAGTGTGTGTTTACATGGTAAAGGAATTGCCAAGTCATTTCTCAAAGCGGTTGGACAATATCGCATCCCCACCCCCCCCAGTAACACCAAAGAGCACCAGCTTCTCCATATCCATACCAACATCTGTTCTGGTCAGACTTTTCATATTTTAGCCATTCTAATAGGCATGAGTACATCATGAGAAACACTGGGCTGGATGAAGCACAAGCTGGAATCAAGATTGCCGGGAGAAATATCAATAACCTCAGATATGCAGATGACACCACCCTTATGGCAGAAAGTGAAGAGGAACTAAAAAGCCTCTTGATGAAAGTGAAAGAGGAGAGTGAAAAAGTTGGCTTAAAGCTCAACATTCAGAAAACGAAGATCATGGCATCTGGTCCCATCACTTCATGGGAAATAGATGGGGAAACAGTGACAGACTTTATTTTTGGGGGCTCCAAAATCACTGCAGATGGTGATTGCAGCCATGTAATTAAAAGACGCTTACTCCTTGGAAGGAAAGTTATGGCCAACCTAGATAGCGTATTGAAAAGCAGAGACATTACTTTGCCAACAAAGGTCCGTCTAGTCAAGGCTATGGTTTTTCCAGTGGTCATGTATGGATGTGAGAGTTGGACTGTGAAGAAGGCTGAGCGCCGAAGAATTGATGCTTTTGAGCTGTGGTGTTGGAGAAGACTCTTGAGAGTCCCTTGGACTGCAAGGAGATCCAACCAGTCCATTCTGAAGGAGATCAGTCCTGGGTGTTCTTTGGAAGGAATGATGCTACAGCTGAAACTCCAATACTTTGGCCACCTCATGCGAAGAGTTGACTCATTGGAAAAGACCCTGATGCTGGGAGGGATGGGAAGCAGGAGGAGAAGGGGACGACAGAGGATAAGATGGCTGGATAGCATCACCGACTTGATGGACATGAGTTTGAGTAAACTCCGGGAGTTGGTGATGGAGAGGGAGGCCTGGCATGCTGCAATTCATGGGCTCACAAAGAGTCGGACATGACTGAGAGACTGAACTTTTCTGAACTGAATTTAAAGATTTTTTTTTTTAGTTTTATGGAATATGCTTTTGATATCAGGTTTAAAAATCTTTAAATGTTATCTTCTAGAAATTTTATAGTGTTTAGGTTTTAAAGTGAGATGTTTTTCCATTTTGACTTAATTTTTGTTGAGTCATTGTGGCTCAGCTGGTAAAGAATCCACCTGTAATGTGGGAGACCTGTGTTCGATCCCTGGGTTGGGAAGATCCCCTGGAGAAGGGAAAGGCTACCCACTCCAGTATTCTGGCCTGGAGTATTCCAGGACTGTATAGTCCATGGGGTTGCAAAGAGTTGGACATGACTGAGCGACTTCCACTTTCATTTTATTCTTGTCTTCCATGTCTCTAAATTTTAAATATATGAATTGCAGTTTTAATATTTACTTCAATGTCTTTGCTAATTTTGACTCCTGTGTCTGTTCTAGTTCAGTGTTGGATTTTTATCCTAATCATGGGCCTCTTTCATCTACATATATATATTTTTTTCTTTTTTTGGTAGGCCTAGTTACCTTTGACTGTCTGACATCATGAGTTTTCTCTTGTTGGGTGCTGAATAATTTTGATTTCTTATAAATGTCCATGTGCTTTGTTCCAGAACATGGTTAAGTTACTGGTAAGTAGGTTGATTCCTTTGAATCTTGCTTTAAAAAAAAACCTTCAGGCAAAACCAGAGGACACTACTAGTCTAGTCTGATCACTCCACACAAGGGAAGCACACCTCCCCCTCAGGACCCTATCCAATGCCCCGTGAATGACAGGTCATCCCGTCTCTCTGGTAGGAACAGCTGTCAGTTTCAAAGTCCAGTGTTGCCTCTGTTCTCTCTGATCCTCTCAGATGGCCCTCTTCCCAGTCTTGGGTACTTTATTCAGACATGTGTGGTGACCGAATACTCAGACGCCTTCTGCTGACGTCAGAGCTCCCCCTGTGCACCTCTCTCTCCTTGCCTTTCCTGCAGACCTCCGCTGCCTGGTTTCCCCTCCATCTCAACTCATCTCCTCATCATGGGGAACCTGCTGGTCCTTACCTGAGGCCCTGTGGTCCCAACCAGAAAATTCTCTGAAGGTTGTAATCTTGGAGAATCGTAGGGCTCCTCTATTTATTTCCTGTCTTTGAGGCATTATTATCCTTTATCACCTAATACCCAGTACCTTTGAGACACACACACACACACTTTTGTTTTTATATATTTATTGGTTTAGGCAAGACCACAGATCCAGTCCCTGTTACTCCATCTTGGCTAAAAGTCTAAGTCCTTCACATTTCTGATTTCTGCTAAAAGGAAATTGCTATAATCAAAGAGTAATTATTAAATAACTCTGCATTATAATCAGCTAAAACCACCATAAATGTTGCTCTCTGCAAATCACTACTCTTTTCATGCCAGATCGCTTCATTTTTCACCTCATGTTGAGTGATAGGAGTTCCAAAGTAGGTCAGTCCTAAAAGAAGCATGCTGTTCCTCTGCCTTCGGAGCAGACACGTCACATCAGAGGGAATATTTAGCAGAAAAAGGCACAAGCTGAAGCAAAGGTGCTGGTTCAGGGCCAATGTCTAAAGAGAGAGAAAAAACAGAAACAGAAGGAAACAAATAAAAATAAAAGGAAGACAGAGACACGGAGGAAAAAGAGACAAAAAGGTAATCTCTTCACTTTGCTGCTCTTAATAAAAACACAATTCAAGCCATAGAATATCTGACTGATCACAGCCATTGTGTATTCCCAGTACTTTAAGTGTACATATTACTTTCCCATTTCAATCATTTCTTGAAAACAATGTGTAGTAGAGGGAATAAAACTGACTAGCAGTGGGGGGAGTGGCTGGATTTAGACAAAGTGAGAAGCTTTCTAAAACAATCTCATATTTTGGTAGCAAGTCCCTAATACACATGTTTGGAAAAGTGGATAGGGATTTTACATCTAGCCAGTTTAAATATAATTTATACTCTCTGCCTGCCTCATATTTGTTAGGTATAAATTTGGTGCTTCCCAGTTGGCATTCAAAAGCCAGTTCAAGACAAATACTTAAGTTTATTTATAAAACAAAACAAAATAAAAAATATTCCCCTAGAAGCTCTGGGCAGATTCAGAATCCAATAAATCACAAAAATACTTGTTTACTATAATTATTTTTCCAAGATCCCATTTGCTATAAAATTGACTAGTTTTAGTGTTCCCAGATTCATGGAGTTCCCATGTGAATTATTTTATGCAATAATACTCAATTAGAAGGCCTTTAAGATATTATTCACTTGACCTCAACATTCAATTATTGTAAGTTGCAGTAGCATTGTCAAAATAATTATAATTTTGAAATGAGCTGAATTTAATTAAGCAACCATGGGACTGGATAGCTGAATTTCATAACGGACTGTAGGAAGATAAGGATGATAAAGATAATTGGATAAGGTTAGCTAAGGGAGGCACTCCTCTTGGCCTCCATCACACCTGAATTGACAGGGTTTCTTGCTATTAAAGAAGTTTAGGGACTAAATCTAAGAGAGATAAGTATCTGCCATTCCACAGAATTCCCATATCAAGGTCCCTCAGCTCTGCTTCTGGAGAAATTCAATTTCCATTTCAAGAGATGTAATTCATCATCACATTATATAATTAAATAAAGACACTGTAGATCAATAATGTGTTCATTGACTTTTTTTTAAAAATTTGGTGATAGGTCCACTAATTTTAGACTCTTAAGATATTAGGAATATGGTATAGGGGAGGAACCCATGTAATAATGACCCTAAGATGTAATGACATGGGTTGATGATTTCTAATATCACAAAGAGATTATGTTTGACAATATTTTTCTTTTTTTTTTTTTTTGCTGGTGGGGGAATTCAGCACGTACTCCATTTAGTATAAAATAGAAAAGCCCTTTCAACATCAGCTCATGAGATAAAGACAGAGAAGCTGGCCAAGAGACTCAATATTTTTTTTTGAATGAAGGCAGAACATTTCAGGACACCAAAATAAGTCACCCTTGGGGTTTAATCAGCCAGACATTCAGGGTTTTAGGAGAAAATAATTCTAATTATGAAGACTACTGATAGACACTGCTACCTTAACTACAACTGGAGCCGTGACATAACTACACTTGATATCCATGAGAAGAAAGTCACTGGGGGGATCTGGGTGAGGGAGAGTAGGTGGGTAAGAGGTCATGATTTGCGCAGCTGAAAACAAAACAAACAAAACCAGCACTGAGGGGGAAAGAAAAGCAAGATGAAACGAAAAGATTATCATCTTATTTCAGACCTCTGTCATATTTTGAATGCTACCAATTTACAAAAGACCCAAGACCAGGGATTAAGAAGGTCTCCCATGATGCTGCGTTGTTGGAGTTGCCTATATATTTTGGATATGAATGTGGCTTGCACATGTTTTTTGCCATCGCTGCTCTGATGAAGCACGTAGTAGAAGGTACTTGGGAGGCATGTTCATTGAATGCGCTCCTTCATCCACTAAGACTTTCACCCTGTCTGCTCCATCAGATTCCCAGTTTGTCCCCTGTTTTTGAAACACTGGGCAGTGAACGATAATATGCAGGAAAACGTGTTTTCTCACAGTCCATTTCCCAAAAGTATGCCTGTAATCAATAAGCCAACCAGCGGAACTTAAAGCTGACATCTGTAAGACTCCAGTGCTCGAGAAAGGTCCCTGGCCTTGTGTCCATGTGTGGCCAAGAGGTGCTTTACGGACCACTTCTCACAAGCCACAGACCCCAGACTGCCAACACGTATGTAGAACTCCATCCCTTTGCCTTATTTTCCAGTGGAAAAGAGGATACAGTCTCTTTCTTTTTTTTTGTAAATATCCTTTTAAACTCTTGGATCATGCTATTTCTCTTCACTTTAAGGGTCTTTTTATTTTGTTTACTGCTCACTTGAGACTAGTTCTCCAAGTTGATTTTAGAAATGCAACTCTGATTTATACTGTGGGAAAAAATACACCAGCAGGCAAAGTGCCTTCTCTACTACTGTTAGCCTTGCTCTAAGTAAACATTTTACTATCTTATTACCTGTGAGCTCTCTTCTCAGTTATAGTGGAACATATTTAATATTTTATATAAGTGAGTAGCTGCTGGGAGGTTGTGAGTTACACATAATATGTGTGTTTCCACATGCAGATACACACATATGTATAACATTTTACCTTTTACAATCGTGCTTATGTATAATTTTAATTTAATAATCTTGAAGACTAGAAAGTGTTAAGCATCTAATGCTTGGTGTCAACATGACCTGAAAAGGAAACTCCCTGAAGAATTTTTTATAAAGAAAATTCCTGGGGAAATTCAGTGCATTAAAAATGACAGAGTGAAAGACAATAGCAAAGTTTTCTCAGAATACTAGGCTTTCACAAAAGATGAATCAACTGACAGTGACTGGAAGCTTATCATGGCAGTGATATCAGTTAGATACACACACACACATATATATAAATTAAAATAAATATAAGTGTTGTATCATCACAAACATTTTTAATAAATACAATTCCTTTGTCAGTTATGTATCAACAAAGTTAGAAAAAAGTACATGCTCAGCAATTTGATTTTTTTAGAAGCTTTCAAAAGTTAAAGCAAATAAAATTTTATTTTATACAGCATTTGCAAACCAGTTTAAACCATTTTGTGTTGTTATTGCAGTTCAAGAGACTGGCCATAAAAATAAGATAAATTTCATATTTTTTATTTAAAATGTTTGTGATGATATATAACCATTATGAAATATTTACCATAATAAAATTTTATCTACAAAAAATAAAATAAATATAGGTGTTAAAATAAATATATATAAAATAATTAATTTAAAATGCTTTATCACCAAAATATAGGCACATAATTGAAAACCACATGAAAATAAAACTTTCCCTGTCTCTAAAGCATCCTTTTATTTTCATCTGTGACTTCAGCAGAAAACATTCAAACCCTGTAATTGTTTCTGAGTTTAAATCTCCTTGTCCATAAATAATAGTTTTATGCTGTTCAATATTAGACATTATAAATAATACGCCTAGGTATTGAGGATTCACCTGCTTCTCATTTCCCCAAATTCTTCTCCCAAATGGAAGTACATTACTTTTTTTTATATTTTCAACTTTCAGTATTAATCACATAGTTTATTTCTTATTCTAGGACCTACAGGTACCATCAGATAGAGAGTTACTGATTTCTAGTTTGTGGGATGATGGCCTTGACACCGTTTGCCTGCCAGGATGGTCTATGAAAACGGCACACTCACGAGGCCCTGTCATAGTGGCCTGCCTGGCTCTACATACATATTCATGAAAGCCCTGTATGATACTTTCCTAAGAGGAAATAACAATATATTAACAGATGGAATGAAAAGACCACTTTTTAAATAGGATGAGTTTTCAGATGTTGCCATATCTAAGTCACAAACAAAAATTCTTGTTGGTTTTGGAAATATATTTGCAAAACCATCATGGCCCCATCGCTATTATGATGGTGAAGCATTTTAGCTCCCGTGCTGCATCAGGACAATAAACAGGATTTAAATAGAGAGCAGCTCCCAGAGTCTCCTATTTTCTGTCTGTGTTTCCATATTTCTGAACAGTTCTGCTGAACAGTTCTTTGTATATTAAAAACTAGGCTATCAAAATATAATGCCAATTTAAGGTGCAACAATTATTTATATTAGTGTTACTGGGAGGAAAAAAATATGATGTGGTAAATTAATCTTTGTGCAGCAAAGTACTTCTTAAAATAGGTTTTCAGCATGCATGGTAATGAACTATTGCTATCTCTACTGAACAGACATCTTGAAATAACTACGTCCAAAGTTGTTTAAAATCCGTTCCCTAAAATTTCAGTTTCAGCAATGCAAGGAAGACTGATTCCTCACTTATAACACCGAACAACACAAGCCTTGTATTTTTTTTTTTTCAAATCCTTTGCTCAGTGTAGGAACTCATGAATCAGCTGTGACTTTTACATGCTCCCTTTGACCTTCCCACTGATAATCATAATAATGCCTGGCTGTGGAGGATCAATCAGCTTTATAAAGCAGCCACCTTCAGATTAATCTCATATTATTAATTTTACAAGTTAAAAAGACAAGAGGGACAGGCAGGATGGCTCTCGCTGCTATTTGCTCCCTTAAAATTATTTCCTGCGGACAATAAACAAATTTCCAATCTAGTGAGGCTATAAATGTGTAGGCTTCATAAAAATTAATTTAAATGGATGTGACTGTGGGTTTGGGATTGTAAAGATTAGGGAAGACGCCTGTCGCTGTAATTGCCTGTTCAGTTCCTCTGTCACTCAAGAGTGCCACAGCTGCATTAGAAACGCTCATCATAATCTAATTCTCAGATCAAATTCCCATCTTCAATATATCCTTTAATAAGGCTTCCATTCTCCATCTTTTAGCCTTAATTACCGCTCCCTGTCTCCCTTGACAACCAAATTAAAAGGTACATGCTACAACTCCATAATGATGATCGCCATCATAATAATACTTTAAAAATCACAAACTACTCTACCGCAAATGCAGACTAACCTTGTCAAGGTGGGTGTCTTCTGATAACTAGATTTTCTATGGATAGCTTCAACACTGGAAGATAAGAAATACAATTATATAATCTTTTATTGATTTTTCCCCCTTTTTTCCTCATTACTATTATGTACAATTACCCAAGCAGTTTTTAGATTGCTGAAGATGGAAGTGGAAAATTTACCAAGATTCACTTGGAGCAAGATGTTTTAACTCTTGGTTTAACACAGGTACTTTCTATTGAAAAACAAAGCCAAGACAGTATGTGCAGTGAAGAGACTTTTGATTTCAAGATGGAGCCAGCCACGTTGGTCTGTGTATGAACTTCCACTTGGGTGACTTTGTGAAGGTCACAGAATTCACCAGCCTGAGAACCTTTATCTGTGAAAACAAGCAGTTTAACTTTTGACTCTACTGCTTTTGGGCGTATTGCAGCAAAATTTGACTACTTGTGTTTTTAACTTGCAGTTTTCCACCAGGGCTACAAATTTTCCATTATGCCATTTCTAATATTTTTTGGTTTCTGTCCTCCTTGTTAGCCCTGGACTGACCTCAGGCTGTTAGAATTAGGCTATCCCTCAGCTGCATGACCTCGGTCTTCTACTACCCATGACTCTCCCCTGACCAGCACCATCTTCCATTAACTCCTACATGTGGTCGTGTCTGGAGGTAGTGGATAGTGATGGTAAGTTACAATGGTTGCTGGTTGTGTCATTAGTGCTGATGGTGGTAGTGATGGTGGTTGGTAACAGGTGTTAGTGGTGTGGTTGATGGTATGGTTGGTAGTTGTCATAGCTGATTGTAGTAGTGATGGTTGATAGATACTGTTGGAGGTAGTGGTTCGTTTTTAGTGGTGGTCGTTGGTGGTGATGGTTGGTTAGTAGTTGTCATGCTTGATGGTGACAGTGGAGGTTGGTGGATATTTTTAGAGGCAGCAGTTGGTGATGGTGGAGTTGGAACAATTTTGGGCAATGCCAATACTGAGCCACATTTGAGGGCTTTGTATCCTCACACGACAGTCTTGACTAAATCTACACATTTCCTTTACTATCTCATTGCTTTTCTGGTTTCATTTCTCTCCATGTGCTCCTCAACTTCCTCTCCCCAATTTATCATGCTTGTGGATCCTTAGACATTATACAGAAGCAGAATCTGGGCTTCTGTAAGATTCAGACACATTACTGCCAGTTTGCATGATTTATAGCAGAGTTTCCAGCCTCAGTAAGTAGAGGGGGTCTATGGAAACACATCTTGAGTATTTTTCAACTTCTCCTTATTACCTAAGTGTAACTAGAGAGTTGGCTTTCTTGACCAAACATAAAGTAAGGCAGTTTATTTTTATAATGCTTGGGATATATGTAATATCACATATTCATACGCTTGCAGTCATGCTGGTGCTCGACTGAATTTTCCATTTCTAGTGAAGATATTGATCCTCAGAAAGGTGGAGTTAGAGCAGAAACTTCTGAAACTGTGAAGCGTCTTTTCCAGAGTCACTCATCAGAAAGCTAACAGGTAGGTAAGCATAATTCAATGGGAATGTATTTATTTACCCTGAAAAGATTTACAGTGAGTGGAAGGGAATTCAGTTCAGTACTAAGATAAGAAATGCAAACCAAATGGCATTTTCAGATATTATTAGGGTGGGCCGTAGTAATGATTGTATGAGCAAAAACCATTTAAACAGTCCACCCGACAGAGCAGTCGATTTGGGATAAAAAAAACAGCCATGTAATTGTTGATCATGGCCGTAGAAGTCAAGGACAGTTGAAGCAAACGTGTCCGGCAGTGTTTCTGCAGATAAGGGGGTCCTGAAGGAAGGCCTGCACTCTAAACCCGGGAGCCTTTAATTACTGAGATACCAGTATTGATTGGGATAACAGCCGTGCAGAAATGAAGGCCAGGAAGCAGATCGTAAGGGAAGGGCAGGGTTGTTTTTTTAAGCAGTTTATTGAACTGTCTACATGGTCTCAGGCGATTCCAGCTCTAATCCTAGGAAATTGGAGGAACCGTGGGGAGTGAAAATGCAATGAGACCTTGACTGTTGAGAAGCTCCCCTTAGAGAAGGATGATTTATGGTGAGAAAACACAAACACAGGCTGGGTCAAAATATGTCAAAAAAGATTAAAAGTTAAGGCATGCATGCTCACAATGGAGAAGGCAATGGCAACCCACTCCAGTACTCTTGCCTGGAAAATCCCATGGACAGAGAAGCCGGGTAGGCTGCAGTCCATGGGTCACTAAGAGTAGGACACAACTGAGCGACTTCACTTTTCACTTTTCACTTTCATGCTTTGGAGAAGGAAATGGCAACCCACTCCAGTGTTCTTGCCTGGAGAATCCCAGGGATGGGGGAGCCTGGTGGGCTGCCGTCTATGGGGTCACACAGAGTCAGACATGACTGAAGTGACTTAGCAGCAGCAGCAGCAGCAGCATGCTCACAAATTACTGATTGGGGAGCAGTGGGAGAGTGACGGGGCCGGTGAGAACTGGAGACACCTGAGCTCGCTCCTGTGATGGGTGCAGGGGGCACACGGTGAACACTGGGAACAGCCACTGGGGTTCAGTCGTCGTCCCCCAGACCTGGCCGTTTCTATCCAATCTTCGTATCTGTTGGTCAATTCTGTTCTCTTGTCCACATACACTGGTGATGAAGTGAACTGAGGTTCAGAGGGAATACGAAGTCCCCACTGACATGGGTAACAGCCCACGCTGAGTTTTGAAGTATGAATGGGCACCACATACATGAAGGAGATGGTATGAGGCCCATCACTTCTCCTATGAAACAGCTTAGATTCTAAGATGTCATGGTTATCAGAGACTAGAAGCAACTGAGGCCAGGTCTACACAGTCTGTGTGATGGAAGCGTTGGTGCTACCTCCTCTGCACGAGCGGGCCTGTGTGCACGAGCATGTGACTGACATAGGGTGTGAGGAGCAGGAAATCTGGAACCAGGGGCCCTGGTGCATGTCTAAGGCTGTCTCTACTCTAGCCGGCAGCTTCAGGAAGCTACCTAAGCGTGCTTTCCTTCAGCCTCCACATCTATCCAAGGGTCCTGGCTGTGCTCACCTCACAGCGGTGCAGCAAGGAGAGGGTGCTGATGCTCAGAGAGTGCTCGGAGAGCCAGGAAGACACAGAAGGGTCCAGGACGTGTCTGACAACGAAATAAAAATAACCAGCCACACTGATGGCCAGGTTGTCGTCACCATCCACATACAGGCTCCTCTTCATTTGTGTGCTAAGTCACACAACCCCATGGACTGTAGCCCACCAGGCTTCTCTGTCCGTGGGATTCTCCAGGCAAGAATACTGAAGTGGGTTGCCATTTCCTCCTCCAGAATCAGTTTAAATTAATATTTTAAGTTAAATAACCATGTTTCGTGTATTATACTTTCAGTTCAGTTCAGTTCAGTCACTCAATCATGTCCGACTCTTTGCAACCCCATGAATTGCAGCACGCCAGGTCTCCCTGTCCATCACCAACTCCCGGAGCTCACTCAAACTCATGTCCATTGAGTTGGTGATGCCATCCAGCCATCTCATCCTCTGTCACCCCCTTTTCCTCCTGCCACCCAATCCCTTCCAGCATCAGAGTCTTTTCCAATGAGTCAACTCTTGGCATGAGGTGGCCAAAGTACTGGAGTTTCAGCTTTAGCATCATTCCTTCCAAAGAACACCCAGGGCTGTATTATACTTTAGATTTTTTTTTTTTAAATCAAATACGCAGGAGCACATATTTAAAGGAAGTAAGTTGACTTCATAATAAGCATTGCTATTTTTCCTTCCATCTACCTTATATCCTGAGATTCCTGCCAGCTTTAAGGCAATTAGTCTCATTCATGCCATACCATATTGAAATTCCTTTCTGTGATTTCCAATCCATGGTTTTATTTCAATAAAACATTTTCTAGATTAAAATGGACTTTAGAGTTTTAAAATCAAAGACACAGAGTCAAACAATTCATCTCAGGTTTCAATACTGAATCAAATATACATTTTAAACTTTTTAAAAAAGATTTTTCTTGATGTGGATCATTTTTAAAGTCTTTATTGAATCTGTGTCTATATTGCTTCTGTTCTGTGTGTTGGTTTTTTTGGCCAGTAAGCATAGGGGATACCTACTCCCTGACCAACAACTGAACCTACACTCACTGCATTGGAAGGAAAGTCTTCGCCGCTGGAGCAACACAGAAGTCCTCATTTTAAAATATTCAAACATTTCTAACTCTTAAAATTTCCAGCTAAATCCCTGAACTGTTCAGTAGGAATAGATCTAAAGTAGAGAATAATTTTCATGGAGAAAGCGCCTGCAAACATCGGACCACAGACACACATCCAGTTGTTCCAAAGGTAATTGGTCTTTATCGCCCTTGAAAACCGAAAAAACTACACCAAACCTGTGCTTCTAATTACTCTCTGGCTTAACTTTCTTTGCATCCAAAGCGCTCTCCTCCGACAGAGGCACTTTCACACTTGATTGACAACGCAGTGAAGTCATAATTGGAATGTGGCAGAGACCTGCCATAAAGAGGTGAAGCACACAGATGAGGGAACCAAGTCCTTCCCTCTCTCCTTTGGATGTCTGGGGAATTGAAAGCAGGATTCTCCCAGAGCCTGCCCCCTCCTCTTCGCAGAACAAAGCACGTTCTGCTGGCAGACGCCACATCAAACCGCACACAGGTTTCCACCCGGGAATGGGGACATTGAACCGCATACAGGTTTCCACCCGGGAATGGGGACAACGGCTCTCTGGAGCTCCAGTCACCGCCCTCTCTGTGTGATACTAGCCCATTAACATCTCAAATACATCAATTACCTGCGGGATGGTGGGGCCTTAGAAAAAGAAACAGCTCTGTTTAAAGGGCTGCCACCATTTAGGCTCCCGAGAGTCACTGGAGAGGCCGGAGTCCTGACCAACACGCGCCGTCCCCTGGACGTGCCTGCTCTGGCGTTCCTGCTCCTTCCCTGTGGCTCTCCTGGGATGAGCCAGAAGGAGGACACACGCAAAGACAGCACGAGGATCCAGAGGCCAACAACGTGACCTTTCTCCACCGAGAATTTCACTCCTCACAAGTGGGATTTAAGTCATGTGGATCTGACTCTAAATGACTGCTTGGAGGTGGGGACTCTCCAAGTCCCCTTAACAACAATAACATTTCGTTGTTGTTATTCAGTCACTCAGTCGTGTCCAACTATTTTCGACCCCATGGACTACAGCATACCAGGCCTCCCTGTCCTTCACCAACTTCCGGAGCATACTTAAACTCATGTCCATTAAGTCGGTGATGCTATCCAAGCATCTCATCCTCTGTCATCCCCTTCTCCTCCCGCCTTCAATCTTTCCCAGCATCAGGGTCTTTTCCAAGGAATCAGTTCTTCACATCAGGTGGCCAAAGTACTGGAGCTTCAGTTTCACCATCAGTCCTCCCAATCAATATTCAAGGCTGATTTCCTTTAGGATCGACTGGTTGGATCTCCTTGCAGTCCAAGGGACTCTCAAGAGTCTTCTCCAGCACCACAGTTCAAAAGCATCAATTCTTTGGCACTCAGCCTTCTTTACGGTCCAACTCTCACATCCACACATAACTACTGGAAAAACCATACCTTTGACTAGATGGAAGTTTGTTGGCAAAGTAATGTCTCTGCTTTTTATTATGCTGTCTAGGTTTATCATAGCTTTTCTTCCAAGGAGCAAGTATCTTTTAATTTCATGGATACAGTCATCATCTGCAGTGATTTTGGAGCCCCCCAAAATAAAGTCTCTCACTGTTTCCATTGTTTCCCCATCTCTTTGCCATGAAGTGATGGTGATGGCACCAGATGCCATGATCTTAGTTTTCTGAATATTAAGCCAGTTTTTTCACTCTCCTCTCTAACTTTTATCAAGAGGCTCTTTAGTTCTTCTTCACTTTCTGTCATTAGGGTGGTTTCATCTGCATATCTGAGGTTATTGATATTTCTCCCCACAATCTTGATTCCAGCTTCCCTGTGGCTTCATCCAGTCTGGCATTTTATATGATGTACTCTGCCTATAAGTTAAATAAGCAAGGTCACAATATACAGCCTTGACGTACTCCTTTCCCGATTTGGAACCAGTCTGTTGTTCCATGTCTGGTTCTAACTGTTGCTTCTTGACCTGCATACAGGTTTCTCAGGAGACATGTAAGGTGGTCTAGTATTCCCATCTCTTGAAGAATTTTCCACATTTTGTTGTGATCTACACAGTCAAAGGCTTTAGTGTAGTCAATGAAGCAGAAGTAGATGTATTTCTGAAATTCTCTTGCTCTTTCTGTGATCCAACAGATGTTGGCAATTTGATCTCTGGTTCTTCTGCCTTTTATAAATCCACCTTGAACATCTGTGAGTTCTAGGTTCACATACTGTTGAAGCCTCAGTTGGAGAATTTTGAGCATTACTCATAAGAATTTTGAGATGCTCATGCACATGCAAATTGAATCATAAATATAGTGATGAGCCAATACACAAATGGGAATCTCACAGGATGGTGTGAAACCTCAAGTGAGGGGGGAAAGTGAGCAGGTGAAAAACCCAAGTTTGTAAGAAACAGGGTATCTGGTATTTCTGTAAAGATCTGTTTTGGAGTGATGGTAGTGATGAAAGTGAAAGTGTTAGTTGCTCAGTTGTAACTGACTCTTTGCGACCCCACAGACTGTAGCCTGCAATGGAATTCTCCAGGCAAGAATAGTGGAGTGAGCTGCCATTCCCTTCCCCAGGGGATCTTCCTGACCCAGGAATTGAACCCAGGTCTCCTGCATTGCAGGCAGATTCTTTACCATCTGAGCCATCAGGAAAGCCCTATCATATAGTAATCCTTCTATACTAAAGCACGTTCTCTGGACCCACCCCTTTCTGCCCCAGGTCAGGCTCCTTTGCAACAGCTCAGCCATGATCCAAGGACTGGTGCCTTCCTGGCTTTGCTCAAGGGCACCCTGGCCTCCAGCTTCTTGTTCTGCTGTTTTCCTGACTCTTCAAATTTATTCCCCTGAAACAGCCTTCATCCTCCCAGTTATCCCATTTCTATAACTGGAACATAAAATTCAAAATCCATACGAAATATACGCACTGGCCTGTATTTATCTTCTAAAAATATTGACAATTAGGTAAAAAGTAAATGAAAGTGCATTAATGAGGCAATTAAAAGTGCAGAGCGTTTCGGTAACTTTATATTGACATGTAAATGTTGGCTTTTAAAATAAATGGCAGACAATTTTTGACAATAATCACAAAAATACATGCAGAGAGTATCTTTAGATGCCATTTTAAGTAATGGTAAAACTGAAATCCTTTTTAAGTTTAAATGAATTAAGCCAGAACTTCTATAGTAGCTGAAATATTGCTTTTTCCCCACGTTTTGTATTTTTTTCCACTTTTGATTGACCCGAGTGCTCAAGTCTTCTTATCTCTAAGAGCTGCTTTGGACCCTGAGGCAGCTAAAATATTGATTAACCATTGCCAAAGTTTCAGTATTACTAAATCTTAAAACACAAACTAAGGTATATTAAAAAATTTAAGAGTTTATTTGAGCAAAAATTGATTGGAATCCGGCAGCACCAAACTGGAAGTGGGCAGGAGCACTTTGCTGTCAGGAGCCAGGGGCGAGATTTTAACAGAAAAAGTGTAGAAATGAGCCAGGAAGTGATTGTCTGTGGCTTACAGCCTGGAGACTGGCTGTCCTCAGCACCTGATTTCATAATCCAAGACACTTACAGGGGTAAGGGATAGTTGGAGAGCTTGGGATGGTCAGGTACACACTGCTATATTTAAAATGAGTAACCCACAAGAACCTACTATACAGCACAGGAAACTGCCCAGGGTCAGGTGGCAGGCTGGATGGGAGGGGATCTTTGGGGAGACTGGATACATGTATATGTATGGCTGACTGGTTTGGCAGTAAAGAATGTGCCTGCAATGCAGGAGACGCAGGTTCAAACCTGGGTTGGGAAGGCTACAGTCCATGGGGTCTTGAAGAGTCTGACATGACCGAGCATGCCCATACACACATATATGGCTGAGTCCCTTTGCTGTTCACCTGAGACTATAACACTATTGTTAATTGGCAGTACCCCAATACAAAATAAAAAGTTTAAAGGAAAATGCAAAAATAAAAATTGAAGTATCATTATAAAAAGATTCTGACTAATGCACGCGGCTGCTGCGGTGTTAGACAAGGTAGCTCTGACAGCTTCCTTTGTGTAGTTAGTTCAACTACATAATCATATTTCTACATGAAGCCCCATCGAAGCCCAGTGAGCACCACATCTTACACTGTACAGGATCCAAAGAATATTAGCTTTTGAAATAAATAAATAAATAAGATAGAAGTTTGGTCAGAAACAAAATCTGAGGCCTGCTTCCTTCCTGTGTGCTAATGTTGGTTATGCTACCAGTCACCGGTTCTCAGGCGCCAGCTCTCCATTAACGTAAGTCAGGGAGAAGATGTACGCCCTTACGTCAGTGTTGGCACTGAAGTCATGCCAACTGTAGTGGCGAGGTCTGACTCATTGCCTGATATGCATCAGGAGCCCCAGTGCTTTCCTCTACCCGACCATTTAGAGATGCCCACAACTTCATAAATAAGGAAAGTGAAACACAGGATAACTTAACGTCACATATTAAAGTATACAAAAGTAGAAAATAGATAATTTTTTTTAATATTTAAATGGTAATTCAGGAAAAGGCAATAGCATCCTACTCCAGACTCTTGCCTGGAAAATCCCATGGACGGAGGAGCCTGGAAGGCTGCAGTCCATGGGGTCGAAAAGAGTCAGACACGACTGAGCGACTTCACTTTCACTTTTCACTTTAATGCATTGGAGAAGGAAATGGCAACCCACTCCAGTGTTCTTGCCTGGAGAATCCCAGGGATGGAGGAGCCTGGTGGGCTGCCATCTATGGGGTCGCACAGAGTCGGACACGACTGAAGTGACTTAGCAAGCAAGCAAGCAAATGGTAATTCAAATTTGTGTGTGTGCATGCTCAGTTGTTCAGTCATGTCCGTCTCTTTGGGACTCCATGGACTATAGTCCACCAGGCTCCTCTGTCCATAGGATTTCTCCAGATAAGAATACAGGAATGGGCAGCCATTCCCTTCTCTAGGGGATCTTTCCTACTAAGGGGTCAAACCTGAGTCTCCCATATTGCAAGCAGATTCCTTACTGAGTCACCAGGGAAGCCCTGAAAACGTATGATCTGGACCCCTTAGTCAGCTGCATTCAAATGACCTAATTTCTACTCATTGGACTAATTTTCAGTTTCTTAGGGTGTTATTCCAATCTGGTTGCTATAACAGAGTCCCACATGCTGGGGGCTTAGGAACAATAGACACCAACACCTCTTGGTTCCGGAGGCTGGAATTCTAGAACCAAGGCGGCAGTAGATTCAGTGTCTGGTGAGACCACGCTGCCTGGTTCAGAGACGGTGTCCCTGTCACTGAGTCATCACATGGCAGGAGGGGGAGAGAGCATCTCTAGCTTGTCTTATAAGGACACTAACCCAGTCCTGAGGGGTCCACCCTCCTGACCCAATCATGTCCCAATACCATCACTTTGTGGGGTAAAGTGATGTATAAATTTCAGAGGGTGTAGGGCCTTCTTCGGAGAAGGAAATGGCACCCCACTCCAGTACTCTTGCCTGGAAAATCCCATGGGAGGAGTAGCCTGGTAGGCTGCAGTCCATGGGGTCACTAAGAGTCGGACACGACTGAACGACTTCACTTTCACTTTTCACTTTCATGCACTGGAGAAGGAAATGGCAACCCACTCTAGTGTTCTTGCCTGGAGAATCCCAGGGACTGGGAAGCCTGGTGGGCTGCCATCTATGGGGTCATACAAAGTCGGACACGACTGAAGTGACTTAGCAGCAGCAGCAGCAGAGCCTTCTTCCCTCCCAGGTGTTTTAGCTGATCTAATGATTGAATTGACATAAGATAGATCAACAGGAGAAAGACAAAGCTCGCACACATGGGAGCCCCATACAAGTACCAGGCTCACAGGCTAGTCTATACCATCTGGAGTTAAGCGGGGTGGGAGGGGCTGAGAGCTCAAAGAGGACGAGGTGACGATCTTCAGAGGATGAACAGATTTTTGGTGAATGTCTGGCCTGTCGTGCAGATAAGTCTTTCAGATATAAAAGGTAACTCTCTTCCTGGTACAGGCTCCTATCCAAGTTCTTCTGGATGACAAAGGGCAAGCTAAGACCCAAGTCTGCTGGGTCTCAACTGCCTTCAGCTCAGAAGAATCCACATTTTGAGGTGGCATGTTCTGCTACCCCTGCTCCCATCTTTGAAATTTCCCAAAGGTAAAGGGGAGAGACTGACTTAGTAGATTCTTCCATCTTCTTGGACGACCCTCCTTCTCCCAACAAGAGGTCAGGTTAGTTAAACTCATTACAGGAGGTGGTGATGCACAGGCTGATTCTATGCAAGCAAATAGGCATTTCTGTAGAAACAACCACCAAAAGCCAAATAATAACTGAAGTAGACTGTAATCCCAGTTTTCTAGTTCTGCATCCAACTAGTCTAGAAAAGTCCTAGATGTCGGCTAGAAGCATCTTCAGATGGAGTGAAGGGAGGAGAGGCAATCTGACAGATGCTGTGGTTTGCAGTCGGGATGTCTGTGATGACCTTACAGGCTGCACAGCAGCAGACAGAAGTCTGTCCATATGTGAGATGCCGTGGTGGTTTATCTGCAGGGGACAGCAAATTTATTTTGCAGGGTTTTAGGAAGAGGACGGTCTTGGTTCTCCCTGATTTCAAGTCAGAGTGGTGGGAAAAAATTGGAAATGTTAGTTTGGAGAGTTGTATTCAAATATTGGAGAAACTAAGGATTCAGGATTCAGTTAGTTTACAGATAGAAAACAAAACCAGAAAAAATTAATAGCACTAGAATCTGATGTCCATAAAGATATCAAGGGAAAAATTTCTCTATAATCAACCTTAGTTTTATAGAAGATAAGACTACTTTGTTTGCAATTAAGCCAAGTTTCAGTAACCTTGATCTGGTTATTCACATGAGTTTGGCAAGAATAGTAACTGACCATATTGGCCCTTGGCACTGCTTCACTGAGGAATTACAGGTGGGCAAGAATTCAAAGAATTTGGCAAGAACAGTAAAGCATGACCACACTCACTGTAGGTGAGAAAAATAGCTAACTGAAATTTTTAAATCTACTAGTGAAGAAGTTGACAACACTCTGGACAATAACTTGGAGGCATTTCAAACTTGAATACCAACAACATGTTCTCCAGCAATGCAGTCCCCCACCTCCTCCCCAGCGAAAGGTCACACACAAGCACAGCAAAATGTGCTTAGGAGCACTTCAGCTGATAACAGCCAGAGACTGTACATGACGGAGACGTCTATTAACTGGAAATAGATAAATAAAATATGGTGTGCTAACATGATAGAATATTACACAGCAGTGGGAGTAAATGAACCACAGCTATACAGAGAAAAGGGGATAAATCACAGAAGAATGACGTGGAGTGGAAAATAAAAATGTAAGACTGCAAACAGCATAATGCTATTTATATAAGGTCAAAAGTGCAAAACTATGGTGCAAAAGTGCAAAACATACTTTGATAAAACTAAAAACCAAAGGAAAGAAGCAACCCAGGAGAGTGGCTCCCTTCAGGTCTGGCAGGAGTACACAGTAGCTTATATGGCAAAGTTAACAGGTTACTTCTCAAGTTGCATGTTAAGTTCTTGAACATTAGTTCTATCATGCTTCAGAACTTAGTTTGTGTCCTCCAAATACATAAAGCATTACATGCTATTCATCTACAAAATAAATCCTGATGTATTGGTGATAAAATTGTAAGTAATTATTTTTTACCATCTGAGTGTAAAGACTAATGAGAAAAATAAGTCACCAGAAGTGTTTTCAAGCATAAATAGAAGTAATCCCAACTGTACATTCATTAAAAGAAAGTTCTGATGTATCAGCCTTGAGATGAGTGATCTGAAAGGTCAAGATGCTAAGAAATGCTCTCATTATGAAAAGAAAGTCTTCAGAGTGAACTAATCAAGGCTTCTCAAATCATGACAGGGATTAAAACCTTGACACAAATGTGTTTTGACAGTCGTCAAAGATTCAGAGTAAGAGTCTACAATCAACAGACTCCAAAAAAGGAGTCACTGCCAGAAATTCTCTGCACAAGAAACACAAGCAAGGTGGCCTCAAAGCGAGGCAGGCGAGAACACGGAGCCTTGCCAGGTGTCTCAACCTGACTCAGGGATGGGAAACCTGAGGTTAACAAATTAACACACAAAAGAAGGAAATTCCGTATGTGCTGACATGGAGTCTTGCATCTTAAGGTCCCATAGCCCATGTAGAGGCTTAACCAAAGACTGTATACAGTCTTTACCAGGCCAGTACTCAAAATCACAAATGCAGAATGCTTAACAATCACCAACTCTACAACAGCCATATTTCAAACAAACCACAAACCCACAGAATCAGAGGACACATGGCTATCAATATTATACTTAGGCTAAAGCCTTTTCTTGATTAACAAGATACCTTGTGGTTTGTTGAGATAGAATGAGACACTTGAGTAGACATTTGAGGGAACGTGCGATGATTCACATAAGAACTGAAGGATTATAGTACATCCTGAGACTTACCAATTCTAACTGAAAAGACCCAAAGTTCTTTCTTAACAGGATTTAAAAAAATTTATGACTACTCAAACATACTTTTAAAGCATTTCGGCCTTCAAAGGGAATAAAGGCAAAAATACCTACCAACTGACGTACAGGGATAATATTAAGTATATATATGTTCAAACACATTATTATTCATATATGGATGTGGGCACACACAATTCAAATGTATTTGTGTTAATGAATGTTTGCACACATGTGAAATTCTATTAGTCAAATATCTATTGAGCATGCCCTGCACAGATATTATTACAAGTTATGTACTTAGTATTTTGAATAAGCAACTTGCTATATTTTATTAAGTAAAGAACAATTCTAGGTTAAGACAGTGGAAAGAGATTCATGGTGTCTAGAAATCCTCTTCCCAAATCCTCAGTCCTAAAGCCATTTAAAATAAAGATATAAATCTTCCCACATGAGACAGGAGGGCCGAAAGCTTTAGAGCAATATGAAATCTGGAAAGTAGATGACAAAGAGCAGCTCACTTAGCAGACCCTACCAGGCACCTATAAGCCTGTGGTGAGATAGCACAACCAACTCGATTTAAATGCACAATCCCTGAGTAGTTCAGGAGCAGCACATACACGGCTGGAGTCAGGGATAAAGGGCTAAAGCAAAGAGATGGGCAAGGGTGGTTGATTCTACACGTCACTCTGACTGGCCACGGGATCCCAGAACACCTGGTGTAGGATGATTCAGATGAGCCTGTGAGAGTGTTTCTGGATGAAGTGAATGAGCGTCCTCCATAATGGCTGATGCTCCCACACTAGGTGAGGGTCTGAGTAGAACAAGACTGTCTCCTGAGTCAGGGAGCTCCTGCTTCCCTGGCTGCTTCTGAACTGAGATTGGGGCTCCTCTCCTGTCCAAGATAAAAACTTAATCCCCAGGCATTTTCCATCAAAAGGTACCTGAGCATGTGCTTCACCAAAACAAGGGCATAAACCAAGAAAGAAACATACAAGATTCACAGAAAACAGGAAATACAGGAAGGAACCAAAGAGGAATCCAAGATGATGGTGAAGCAAATTCTGATGACTACCACAGGCAAAATGCAGAAGGTAGTTACTCCAAATTGAAATGAGATTGAAAATCTCTGACCAGGAATATGGCAGTGACTGGCATCCATAACTATGTTTCCTTCCAATGACAACTGGAAATTACAAAATCATTACTCTGATCAGAGATCTTTGATTGGACTGTGCCTGACACTGAATTTCAGTGGTGACACTGAATTTCAGTGGTTACCCTGAAACTTGGTGTTATTTTGTTAATCACCTTCTTGGTAAGAGCATTCTGATCTCCATGGAATATAGAATATGCAAATATACCCAAATTAGATTAAACTCTGCTCTCTATAGACAATATCTCTGAAAGGATATAATAACCTGCCATCAGTTATCTCTAGAGAGAACACTGAGTGACTGCTGAAATAGGTTATGAAGCAGAATTATATTTTTATGCCTTTCTTATTTCTTTTGAATTTTTATCATAAACATGATTTATTCAAATTGAATAAAATACATTTTCTAAAGACATTAGCAGCAAATGCAAATACAATTTGAGCCAGCAATTTTACTTGTAGGATTCAATGATCTATTTAGAGATATTTTCATTGCAATACTAAGCTAGAAAATTATCAGAAATGATCCAAATGCTGGTTATCAAGAGAGTAGTAAAGAAGTGATGGTTGGTAGATAAATCTCTTCAGAAACACCAAAGTGTGAATAAACTGGTTAGGTATTGACAGAGAATGCGTCCCAATATTCCTTATTAAGGAAAAGAAAAGCAAAGTTAAGAATGTATAATATGCTACCATTTGTGTAAAGAGAAAAGATTAAGTTTTATATATCTATTGCTCAGATGTGCATAAAATGCAAGTGAAA
Organism: Oryx dammah; assembly: GCF_014754425.2. Taxonomy (NCBI): domain Eukaryota; kingdom Metazoa; phylum Chordata; class Mammalia; order Artiodactyla; family Bovidae; genus Oryx; species Oryx dammah. The sequence goes on along the minus strand of NW_024070194.1, from coordinate 37,779,281 downwards.
GGATAGGAGAAAACTGCTGCTGAAAACATCAGTTTCATATAGAGAAGAGCAATTCTGCTAGGGGTCATGGACAGTGAGGGTTCTGCTGCATTTCTTCCTGTATCTTTTACATCTTGAACCCAGAATGTATAACCCCAAAGTTTACTTTATAGGGTCAAGTAGAGTAAGTGAAATAATTTGAGAAGTGAGAAATAAAAAATAAAGATCAAATGAAAATGACTGATCTAAGGAAGAGCGAACTGTACACAGAATTTATGTTTTCCAAGAAAAAGTGTTAAAAGATGGTCTTAAAGGAGGTTTGTTGCTCTGGAGAGTCTTTATCTCTCTTTGAATGAAAAAGAGAAACTGGTTAGTCCACAGCTAACCTCACACTCAGTGAAATGTTTATAGCTGATCAGGAGCAAGACAAGAATGCCCATTCTCTCCAGTCTTATTAGACTTAGTATTGGAAGCCAGAACAATTAAGAAAAACAGAGATTAAAATTTTTAAAAAAAAAAGGGAAGCAAAACTGTCACTGTTTGCAGATGCATTAAAAAGCAGAGACATCACTTTGCCAACAAAGGTTCATCTAGTCAAAGTTACAGTTTTTCCAGTAGTCATGTATAGTTGTGAGAGTTGGTCCATAAAGAAGGCTGAGCACTGAAGAATTAATGCTTTCTAACTGTGCTACTGGGGAAAACTCTTGAGTGTACTTCAGAGAGCAAGGAGATTAAACCAGTCAATCCTAAAAGAAATTAACTCTAAATATTCATTGGAAGAACTGATGCTAAAGCTGAAGCTCCAACACTTTTGGCCATCTGATGAGAAGAATCGACTCACTGGAAAAGACTGATGCTGGGAAAGACTTAAGGCAAGAGAAAGGGGCAGCAGAGAGTGATGGTTAGATAGCATCACCACCTCAACAGACATGAATTTGAGCAAACTCTGGGAGATACTGAAGGACAGAGGCGCCTGGAGTGCTACAGTCCATGGGGTCACGGAATCAGACATGACTTAGTGACTGAACAACAAAAATACAGAAGCCCCTAAAGACCTCCAAAAACTGTTAGAATAAAATTTAGTAAAGCTGCAGAATACAAAAATCATTATGTGAAAACCTGTTGCTTTTCTACGTACCAGTAATGAACCATTGGAACAAAATTAAGAAACAATCCCTGTTACAATTGCATCAGGAAGAGTATCTGGAACAAATTTAACCAAGGAGGCAAAAGACATGTACACTGAAAACCACAACTGAATACACAAACTGGACCAGTATCTAATACCACATACAAAAGTTAAGGTATGAGGCACATAAGTAGAGAAACAGCCTGAGAAAATGAAGGTGAATTGAAAACTGGTCATTGATGACCTGGGGAAACACAGCCCCGATAGCTCCCCAGTGAGGATAGTGGGATTCACAGCTGTGCTGGGGGTGGAGTGGTCTTACATTTCTCTGTGTTGTTTTCTCTGTGTTGTTCTTTCATTTTTCTCTGTGTTGTTAGCTTATTTTAGCACAAAGCCTAATCTCTATGTGCCAGCAAAATGCAACAACAATTCGAGGATTACTGTCATAAAATGGATCATTGTTGCTTCCAATTGTAGCACCAATTCGGAAAATCATGTCTTATTCAAAGTGTAAAATTACCCTTAATATGTAATAAATGAATATTTGGAAAATAATTTGTTACTTAAAACAAGGTCTTGGTAATTTGCAATTATCTAAGTAAATTCATATTGAACAGTAGAAAGTCATACCATAAGATTCACAGGGATCTTAGAAAGAAAATAAGATTTCTCCTAAGTGTTTTAAGTATTTGTGATGGTTCTATTACTTATAATTCTGAAAGTATGAAAGCAAAAATCTTAAAGATCAATGAAAAATACCTTGAAATATATTGAAAAGTGAAGTGAAAATGTTAGCTGCTTAGTCATGTCCAGCTCTTTTGGGACCCCATGAACCTGCCAGGCTCCTTTGTTCATGGAATTCTCCAGGCAAGAATACTGGAGTGGGTAGCCATTCCATTCTCCAGGGGATCTTCCCAACCCAAGGACTGAACCTGGGTCTTATGCATTGTAGGTGGATTCTTAACCATCTGAGCTACCAGAGATAATATTAGGAAGCTCAAAGGGAGTAAAGAGTCTTGTAGAATAGTAACACTACTCAAAAAATAGGATGAATATATAATGACATCAAAGTCATTGACATTGACTTTAATCCCACAAATGACATTGTGGGAAAACAAGACTGAAAATGGAAAAAAAAAAAAAAAAAACTCAGTGTAAGATTGGTGTGAAATGTTTTCTCAAGAAAAGGTGAGTGAAGTCCTGCTCCTCCAAGGATGTGCATTGCCTTCCCATCACCATCAGACCAGCTGGTACATGAGAGCCATGGTTTGTTTACAGCCCTGGTCCTGCCCTGACTACATCACAGTGAGGAGCACAGGGCCCTCCCGCTACAGACCCACTCATCAGCACCATGCCTGTGCCCCAGATCTTCTGAGACTCAGCGACTGGAAGTCTCGTCAGTGTGTGGTTTCTCTGCCGGTTCCCGGCAGCTGTCAGAGACACACTCATGCAGCAGCCAGCAGAACATTAGTGTCCCAAGGAAAGACACAGCACTTCCAACACGGCAAGGTCTGACCCAATGCCTTATTTAGCTTTTTTTTTTTTTTAAACAGGCAGGAATCTGGAATGACAGTCGATTTTTTTCCCTCTCCTGTCTGCATTCAAGTTTTCAAGAAGCATTCAGGGTCAGCTGTGAATCCAGTCAAAATTAACTGAAATAGCACCTTAAACACTCTTGTATGATTGATGATATTTATAAGTGATAGCACTTCATTTTGACTGAGATTCTGACAAAGATTAAACTTCCCTGAATGCAATACAAGTTCAAAGAACACACCTTTAAAGAAAACCTTGAGCTACAGCTAGAAACTAGATGTGTTCATAATTTGCCAAATTTTGAATCCCTGCTGAGATGGTGCACCCCTTTGCACATTGCACATGGACTCAATGAAGTCAAGGACACCTTGCTAACCACACACACTTAACGCTGAGTCCTGTGTCTACAAGAGTGTCACCTGTTATTCTGTTCTGCGGTAGCAAAGAACGTCCAACAGCTTTGATTTTGAAGGAGCTGACCCTTTATTTTCATCATTCTGCCAAAAAAGTAGGAATATGAAACGGCAGGAAGATATCTCGGTGCCTTGAAGACAAGATTTGAACAACCAGACTTTCCTCCCTTCTGGTCAATTGTAAATTGACAAAAGCAAACCACAGCAGCCCAGATTTAGGGGAATCTTTTATCTCATTATCAAGATCCTTTTAATTTGCAGAGTTTCTCAGAGCTCATAAATACCTCTTCTCCCGCCTCTGTACGATGTAAGAACAGATGAAAGAGAAGCGTAATGGTTCTGATCCCATTAGGGCGTCGACATTAGTGGGGGAGCAATTTTAAAAGTAATTGACTATACTTTACTGGCATCGGGAGGGGGCCGCTGTGAAGACCCGTCCTGCTTCGAGGTTAGTGCTGGCGCTGTTTATCCTCTGCTGTGTGCCCATGTGTTAGGTCTGTGTCCCTTCAAGGCATCACGATTCAAAGCACAACAGAAGAAAACTCATGCAGGGTTGGCTCCTGCTGCCTGCGGTGTTCTGTTCACACCCTGCTCCACCAGGGGAACCTAAAGTAAGGCTCTGTTCCCTCTGGTGATGCAAAGCTTAACAACCCCAGAGCATCCAGGAAAGCCTTAGTGTTGATACAGATTAATTCACGGGACATGGTCTAAAGGTTGTTTATATAGAGGTGTTCCCTTTCTATTATAAACTTACATGGCCCATATTTAAAGTTTTATGTTAAATAGCTTTAGATTTACATGAAAGATGTGATTATTAGAGTTCCCATGTACTCCATGTCCAGCTCTTGTTACTGAAGGCATGTTACATCACAGCACCTTTATCACAAGTATGGAACCAAGTTGATACATCATTCTTTGCTTATGTCCACACTCTATTCCTATTTCAGTTTTTCCCTAGTGTCCTTCCTCTGTTCCAGGATGCCACACGCTCACCCACTGCATTCACTGGTCACACTTTCTTCGGCTCGTCTTGGCTGAGACACTTCTGGCTTTTCTGGATTTTGATGACCTTGGCAGTCTTGAGCAGCTCTGATTGGGTACATGGTAGGCTGTCATTCAAATGGAGTTTTTCTAATGTCTTTGTCATGATTAGACTGCATAAAAGATTTTGGGAGAAAGACCAGAGGTAAAATACCCTTTCATCACAAATTATCAAGGGTACGTGCTGTCAACATGACTCATCACTGGTGGTGCTGACTTGGATCACTGGGCTGAGGTTGCATGTTTCAAGTTTTCCATGGAAAGTGTTTTCCTCCTTTCCATTCTTTTCTCTTCAAAAGTCAAGAAAAGCAGCCCGCACTGAAGAGATTTCAAACGCCACCTCCTTGAAGACGGAGAGCTACATGATTTAAAAATCTTTTGCACAAAGGACTTGTCTATTTTTTGCCATTTATAAATTCAGTTTACATCAGTATGGACTCATGGAAATTTGCTATGCACTTTGTTCAGACTTCACCACTGAGAGATTTTAGTTGGTCCCTATGCCCTCTGCCTTGCTCTCACTGTCTCTGTGTTCTTGGCTTTTGAGCTCGGGCTCATTGTATGTACTCCCTTTCCCAGTCCTAGAGTCAGCCATTTTTCTAAACTCCCTGGATTCTTTGATGAGTGTTGTATTATTAATAGAGACCAAACTCTGGGCTCTGGGTGTGGTCAGTGCTGAAGGGCTCTTATTACCTCCTGGGCTTGTCAGAGGAAGGAAACATGTATGCTAATTTCCCTGTATACAAATACCTAGACAATTTTCTGTGTACGTTTGTATGTATCCCCTGACTTTGTGGAGAAGCTTTATACTACCAGGTTCTTCCAAATGTTCACCTTTTAGTTCCAAGATTCATAACTTGTGGGGACGTGGTGTCTAGCTTGGTACATACAAGTGTTAGCCATTCAGTCATGTATAACTCTTTGTGACCCCATATACTGTACACCAGCTTTCTCTGTCTGTGGAATTTCCCAGGCAAGAATATGAGTGGGTAGCCATTCTCTTCTCCAGGGGATCTTCCAGACCTAGGAATTGAACCCAGGTCTCCTGCATTGTGGGCAGATTCTTAACCATCTGAGCCACCTGCATATTTCAAAGTTACTGGAAGTAGATCTAAAAGTTCTCATCACAGGAAAAAAAATTTTACCTGTACAGTGATAGATTTTTATCTAAACTTACTGTGTTGATCCTTTTTCAGTATGTACAAATATGGAATTATGCTGTTCAACTAACACAATTCAACTTTACTTCAAACTTCCATCCAGTTCCATGAATCCCCCACACCAAACTGTGCTCCCTCTGCACTGATGGCCAGGTGTAGGTCAGGTTGGGCCTACTCTAGAATTTGAGTCTCTGAGCACAAGGTCACCTGGCTGAACACACGCTATCAAGGCACCTTTCATCTAGGAGCTGAGTCTGCACTCAACTCCTGCACCCAGGAAAAGCCACTGAGGTTGAGAATGCCTGTTGATATTTTTTGCATTATTTGCATCAACTCGACATGGAACAACAGACTGGTTCCAAATAGGAAAAGGAGTACATCAAGGCTGTATATTGTCACTCTGCTTATTTAACTTCTATGCAGAGTACATCATGAGAAACGCTGGGCTGGAAGAAGTACAAGCTGGAATCAAGACTGCCAGGAGAAACATCAATAACCTCAGATATGCAGATGACACCACCCTTATGGCAGAAAGTGAAGAGGAACTAAAAAGCCTCTTGATGAAAGTGAAAGAGGAGAGTGAAAAAGTTGGATTAAAGCTCAACATTCAGAAAACGAAGATCATTGCATCTGGTCCCATCACTTCATGGAAAACAGATGGGGAACCAGTGGAAACAGTGTCAGACTTTATTTTGGGGGCTCCAAAATCACTGCAGATGGTGATTGCAGCCATGAAATTAAAAGACACTTACTCCTTGGAAGAAAAGTTATGACCAACCTAGATAGCATATTGAAAAGCAGAGACATTACTTTGCCAACAAAGGTCCATCTAGTCAAGGTTATGTTTTTTCCAGTGGTCATGTATGGATCTGAGAGTTGGACTGTGAAGAAAGCTGAGTGCCAAAGAATTGATGCTTTTGAACTGTGATGTTGGAGAAGACTCTTGAGAGTCCCTTGGACTGCAAGGAGATCCAACCAGTCTATTCTAAAGGAGATCAGCCCTGGGATTTCTTTGGAAGGAATGATGCTGAAGCTGAAACTCCAGCACACTGGCCATCTCATGCGAAGAGTTCACTCACTGGAAAAGACTCTGATGTTGGGAGGGATTGGAGGCAGGAGAAGAAGGGGACGACAGAGGATGAGATGGCTGGATGGCATCACTGACTCAATGGATGTGAGTCTGAGTGAACTCCAGGAGTTGGTGATGGACAGGGAGGCCTGGCGTGCTGCGATTCATGGGGTCGCAAAGAGTCACACACAACTGAGCAACTGAAATGAACTGAACTGAACTGAGACACACTGTAGCCAGAACCACTTGATTTCTAGTCTGCCACTCAGACCTTTTTTCCAGTAGCAGAGGTCCATTTCCTATCAGACACTTTTATACCCAGCTGTCATGTTTGGTTCTGTTTATTAACCTTATCTTTTAATATCTTCTTTCTTTCTAGTAATTTGTTGAGTTTGTATTTTCTTATAGTAATTTCCTTCTAGTAATTTGTTCAGTTTTTATTTTCTATGTCAAGTGTGGCCTTTAAAACATATTCTGATGACTAAGTTTTGGATTTTCTAGGACTTTTTTCACTTTTGTAACTTTGATGCTTTGTTTACCAGCACGAAACCCTAAATGGCCTACAATCAAACGTCCTCCCACTGTGAAGAATGTGTGTGTGCTTCTATAAAGTGCTCCTGGGGCATCACAGACCCAGATTCAACCTGTATGTCTTGACTTGAAGTTTTATGAACCAAAACATCAGTAAAAATTTGAATCCAAACCCTATATGAGACAGTGTTTTGTTTACAGACCGTGTTTTCCAGGCAGAATCCAGAGTTGTTTTTCTGTCCAGTGAGCACATGCCTGGCCTTCCTGGGTCTTTCTCACTCAGGACCCAGCCACAGTCTGACTGTAGCTTCATCCCCATGTACTTGTCTCCCCCTGTTCATTTGTGGTCTGTTGGGCCGTTATATGCCAAAGCACAGTGTCAGTAAGGGTAGCACATTCCCATGCAGTAACTGAAGCCCTAGAGGGAAAAGGTACATTGTCTTTTTTGTCCCTGTTTAATTTTTGCCCTGGGAGATTTTCCTGTTTATTCTGAGTTTAGTTTTGCATTTGAGAGATTTGTTATATTTTATCTGATGTTTCTAGGTGTTTTGGGGTAGGACCACTTTGGGTGTTTTCTCTGCTACGTTGTTTTTGGATATGATTATATTTTAAAATCTTAGCATATAAATGATTACCCAGCAAATCTTTGACAGATGAGAAAAAATGAGACCCTAACAGGTAGACTTCTCTAGTTTCCATGTTGTGTAGTTTAACCTAAAACTCTACTGTCTCTTGACTTCAGACCCAAGATTTCCAGTAGACACATTATATCTGTTGAAAAGTTCCCAGATTAACAGGAAAATAAGGCATAAGCAGAAGCAGGCAAGAGGCACCTGGTTCACTCAAGGGAACCCCAAAATTCAGGGTCAGGGGCAGATCTGGTTTCAGTCATACAGCAATATGCTGATTTCAAGATGCAAAAATAGGGAGTCCAAGGTGGAGAAATCAGGCAACAACTGCTGAACTACATGCTCCGAGGTCAATTGACCCCTGACATCATTTAGACTAGCCCCCTAGGGCTGCTGCCAAGAATTCAGTGCCAAATCTAATCATAAAGCAACACCGACAAGCCCACGGAGGGGGGCTTCTAAAGCAAGAGGCCTGTTTTCTTCCAACACAAGGAGCAGAAGCTGAGGAAGACAAGGTAACACCTGGTCTAGCTGAATCCTGAACTTGGAGGGCTTCTTTCCTATAAAGCAGGGGTCCCCTATGTTTTTGGCACCAGGGACAGGTTTCATGGAAGACAATACTTCCATGGACAAGGAGGGTGTAGGGGAGGGATAGTTTCAAGATGATTCAAGTGCATTGCATTTATTGTACACTTTATTTCTACTATCATATCAGCTCCCCTCAGATCATCAGGCATTAGATCCCGGAGGCTGGGATCCTACTATAAAGCATGATACTGGAGCAATCAGTGAGACTTGAACATGACCATGAAATACACAAAAGCATTAAATCAATGTTAATAAGGTTCTTGGTTATGAAAGTATGTTTTTGATATTAGTGATAAGAGGGGAAAGCTCAACTTAATCTCAAGTTGTTCTGGCAAAAATCATAGAGGCTGAGATGCACACACCAGAGTGGGTTCTGCCTGAGACCCCATGTTGTCCAGCACATAGACAGTCAGGGCCCAGCACCCTCTTTAGACAGCTGACAACACAGGTTTCCAGGACTCACGGCATTTTGCCTAATGTGGTGAAGTCTTGGCATGTTTAATGTCACCTCATAAACTGAGAACAACTTGATTACAGGAGAACATGGGTAAATAATGCTTGCTGCTGCTGCTGGTGCAAAGTCGCTTTAGTCGTGTCCGACTCTGTGCGACCCCATAGACAGCAGCCCACCAGGCTCCCCTATCCCTGGGATTCTCCAGGCAAGAACACTGGAGTGGGTAGCCATTTCCTTCTCCAATGCACGAAAGTGAAAAGCGAAAGTGAAGTTGCTCAGTCGTGTCCGACTCTTAGCGACCCCATGGACTGCAGCCCACCAGGCTCCTCCATCCATGGGATTTTCCAGGCAGGAGTACTGCAGTGGAGTGCCATTGCCTTCTCCGAAATAATGCTTAGATAAAGTCAAATTACAACCACAGGTTCAGGCTGTGACTTAAATATATCAATCTGTTCCTATACTTACAGGTAATCCTGATTTATTCGTAATCTATTTATACTATCATCTGTTACCTTTCTCTAGTATTTTCCAGAAGGTGCCAAAGGGGGAAAATGTGGGTGAAAAGGTAAAAAATATACTAACCTTTTTATTCATTAATCTATGTTTTTTACAAGCTGATTTGAGGATAATACTACACAATCTGCTGGTGTACATCTTCATCAAGTTCACTGGACACCAGGATTCCACAGAAATAGATTAGAAATCACCATTTAGAATAGAAGTAGCAAACAGTTTTATGAATTTCATTAAACAGACCCTATGGAGCACCGTGGTACACAGTCCACACTGAGCCTGGAGCCGGCAGGTACCTGAGTCCCGGCTCTGTGGCAGAGAGGACCCCAAGCCTCCATGAGCCTCAGTTTCCACACCTTTACCTGCAAAATAGAAGCACAGAAGCACAACCTCTGAATCACAGATTTTGTGAGGATTAAATGAGGGACATGTGAGGTGCTTAGAGATGTTTGTGCTGACCTGCCACCAGGTAAGTGTTCAGTTCACCTTAACTTTACACACACCATCCCATAAAACAGCATGGCAAACACTGACGCCTGCTTTACTTCTCTACACACAGGCACAGAGACTCACAGGAGCAGAGTGGGTGAGCTGCTCAAGGTTACACAAGAAGGGGGCAGCTGCCTTCCTCAGGCTGAGCTCAGAGGCTCTCAGACCCTTGCGGGTTTGGTTGCTGAGCTGAATTACATGAAGCAATTTCTAAAAATTTTAAGAGGGATGTTCAAAAATGAATTAACCTTGATGATAGTTTAAACTGATTTACTGAAAGAAGTAGTGAACATTTGAGATTTCAATATTTACCAGGAAGCTTTTGGACTAAGAATATGAAGAAACATCCTCAAAACTCCTGAAAAGATTGAGATTTCTCACCAGTTTGGCTCTTATGAAGTCTGCTTTCATTATTAGCATTTTTGCTTAACTTGTCAGATCTGGATGCCTTTCAGGATCAATTTAGATTTGTAAGTGCAGCCGAAACGGACTCGTTGTGCATTCCTAGCTCTGCTGCTATTGACAGCTGCACCCAGAACAATGTACAAATGTAAACTGCTCCAACAATAGCCCAGAGCAATTACGTCCCAATAACTGTTCAGAAACTGCCACACCTGCTTTCCATCCATCCTTATTAACAAGCACAATTCACAACCTATAGTGATAGGAAACAAACTAACTGTTACCAGCTGGTCCACGCAGATGCCGAGACGGATGTCACTGAGGTGAGGGACCCGGTTCCACACAAGCTGCAAATGCGTGATCAAAGTCCAGAACTTTCCTTGATCCATTCCGCTGGGACCAAATGGATGTTATTGTCAACATGCGACAGGCTACCCTGGTTCCTGACGTGAGAGAAGCGAGATTTATGAGCAAGTTGACCGATTTGGAATAAGAGCTTTTAAAATTTCTGGAACCTTTCAGTATTCCTGATTTAGTCTCGAGAGGGAAACAGCTTTTAGTGTCTCATCCTTGATTGGCATTTGGAGCAGGCTGACCTGGGATGGAAGGGTGGTGACTGGCACCCCCTGTCTTCCAACTTGCGATGAAGATGGCACAGGGGGGCTCAGGGGCAGAGAAGATATAAACAACCTATCATTCACATTCAGTATCTCCTCAAATGAGACAGACCAGTATGGCAGCAACCAGACTTCCTTTGTAGCTAAGGCAGAGTATTGATGACAGTCATCCATTCCTCAAAATCAAGGTGAATTTTGCACTCAGCTCAATAGGACACGTGCTCAATAGCATCACAGGGTCTGTTCAACAAGGAAACAGCGGGAGTGACCAAGGTGAAGAAACGGCAGAGCATAAACCAGACCAGACTGGGTCATTACAAATGCAACGCCTTACGTATTTAATTCTACAAAGTGGAACTCTTTCAAAAACAATGTTGTCAGAGTCTGAAATTCCTCTGGACAGAAGGCCTACTTTAGCTCATATTTTTCCAGAAACAAAGGCTCTAGGACATGAGAGAGTGTGCGTTGTACACTCATGGGCCTGCACCACAAATGGCATAGATTTTCCTCTGTGAGAGACAAAAAACAAGCTGCTGCCCACATGTCTGTAAAACCACCTGCTGGGTTATGGTGATGATACAGAAAACCTAAAATAGATCTCTGAAATCCATATGTTGCAGGAAAGATGAGGCGGAATCAGCATAAAAAAGGGTGAAGAAAGTTAGATTGGCAGGACAAAGAGAATCGGAATAGTGCTGTGTTTACTTCACGGCTTGATTCTGAAGGACCACCTCTTCTGGGAAGCCTGCCATGGACACCTCATTTGAAAAAGCTAACCTCACCTACCACCATCACTGTTCCCATCCTTCTGCTTAACCTCCCCCCTCCCATCACCACTGTCAGACTCCAGACAACTGTTTCTGTTTTGCTTTGAGATGTTCAGTGGTGAGTGTTTCCCACAAGAGGAAGATAAACCATGGGACAGGGGGAATATATCCCTGGATCTCTGGAGTCTACAGAAGAATCTACAGAAGAGGCTGAGACATGGTAACTCAGCAAAATTCAGAACGAACAAAGGTGCAAGCTCCAAATTCTACAAATTCATCTCTACAAAAAAATGGACCTCATCTGCCGTACACTAACAAACAAAAGAAAGCCTAGACACCACCTTTTTCTGCTAAAAATCTGTCTTTCCTTTATACATGCTGCAAATCTCTTGATTTTTTGGTCTTTATCATTAATCAGGAAATAAACTGAAAGTGTAGATTCTGCAGGGTTTCCATTACCTTAAGAGGGAAACAATTTCATCGTTTGGGGGATGGCTTTGCAGTGTGAATGTGCAGGCCCTTGTTACAGCCTAAAACAGAAACCAGCCCTAAAAACTCCCCAAGCAGACAAAACCAGTATAGTCACAGAGGCGAAGTTTAATTATGCTTCTTCTGTGAGACTCGCTTGATGCCTTGTTTCTGCTCTGGAACCATACGCAAAATAAACCGTCTCCTGAGGATGCTGTGAGGTCACCACTGACCAAGTCCCCATCATTTAGGAAAATTCTAGAACCATAACCAGTCACGGTGAAGAATAAAGTCACTGCTCTCTTGCTACATAAGCTGTGTTAATAACAGCGCACTGCTGAGCCTCACCCTGTCTGGTTGGAGGCTCTTGGTTTGCCAACTGCTTTTTTGGTGTCAGAACACAGCGTTCACTAATCACTGCTTGGGTGACTCACTGTTTCTCCTTCTGTTGTTTCTGAGCTTTTGGCAGCATTTAACATTTTCAGTTATTGCTTTATACTTTAATCTGGACATGCAATATTATAATTCACACCATTTCAAACAGAGAAACTATGTACGCTGTCAAGTCCATAATTTTTCAAAAAATATGAGTAATTTGTGGGGCTTCCCAGGTGGCATAGCAGTAAAGAACATGCCTGCCAATGTACCAGACATGGGTTCAATCCCTGGGTCAGGAAGATCCTTGGAGAAGGAAGTGACAATCCACTCCAGTGTTCTTGCCTGGGAAATCCCGTGGACAGAGGAGCCTGGCAGGCTACAGGCCATGGGGTCACAAAGAGCCAGACACGACTTAGCAACTAAACAACATACTGAGTAACTGAAAATTAAGATGTTATAACAAATTACTTATATATAATTTTACAAAAAACTCAAATTTTGGTAAATTTTATTGTAGCTAGAAATAACTGGGTCTCTTCCGATATTTTACTATTATGATTTCTAACTTTAAAAATATTTAATTTTTTTAAAAACTGAGATCATTACAGACATCATTATCCATGGTAAAAAGTAACACAAATATTAATTTGATTTGAGAGTTATAATTAAACATCTTAAAGAATTTATTCAGTTAACTATTAATAATAATAAAAATGCTGATGATGAAAATAGAAGCTACTAACGCTTCATATGCATCAGGATCTCTGCCCAACAGTGCATTTTTATAAATTTGTAGTAACTTGTGTGTATGTGGGTGTGTCTGTGTGTGTCGCTGTGTATGTGTTTCCATGTATGTCTCTGTATGTTTGCACGTGTGTGTGTGTGTTTGTGCACGTCAGTGTGTGCGCAGGGCTTTGAGATTATTTGGGAGGTTACATCTTTGAGACAGTGCTTCTAAGGTATCAGGCTTAATAAGAATTTCCAAGACACAGCACATGGCATTATACAATGTTCTTTTAGATTTCTCTTCATTGAATTTAGTTTTTATATTTGTATTTGGCAAGGATCTCCCAATCTTGCCTAAATGAATACTCACAATCTTGCCTGAATAAGACATCTTCTTCCCAACTGATTAGAAACACCACTTTTATAAGTACTCATTTTTATTTTGTATAATGATCAGATGTACAATCTATTTTCATTGTCTCATTACTGTTCTCCTGAAACAGGATAAAAATATAAAAATTAAAAATATGGATGCAGGTGAGAGAAAAGAAGAGGAGAGAAGGAGAAGGACCAACATTTCTTGAGGGCCTCTTGTCAGCCAGGACTGTTGCTAAGTGACATGGAATTCCAGATAGTCCAGGGCTTGCTCCATTCTAACTGAGATCATCAACTGAATTAAAACCATTTTTCTTCTTCCATAGAAGGTTAACTTGTGATATATGGCTGTAATGGGCTTCTCAGGTGACTCAGATGGTAAAGAATCTGCCTGTGATGCAGGAGACCTGTGCTTGATCCCTGGGTCGGGACGAGCTCCTGGAGGAAGAAATGGCAACCCGCTCCAGTATTCTTGCCTGGAGAATTCCATGGACAAAGGGAGCCTTGTAGGCTATGATCCACGGGGTTACAAAGAGTCAGACATGAGTGAGCGATTCACATACACACATATGGGTGTAATAGCATAAATCTTAAATTTAGAGTTAGAATATCTGAGTTCAAATTTGGTCTTTCTCACCTGCAAAGCTCCAGTGAGAATCAGATAATATGTCTCATACAAGTGTGTGTGTGTGTGTGTTTGTGGTGTGCTTGTGTATGTGTGCACGGGAAAAAGACATTTCCATATATGAATCAGTAGTCATACATTTTTTAGTTTTAAAGGTGGTCAAATGTTTTGATTGCATTCTCATTTAAAAAGTAACTAAAGACTAATGCATGTTTTAATTTGATGAATATACCAATGAACTTAACATACTAAATTCTGTGCAGGAGTTGGGCCCTAGCAATTCCTGATACAGTGGCTGGATAGTGCTTCATTTGGGGAGGTAAGCATTATGTTGAATAAGATCAAACCAAACTCACACAAAGGGAGATGACGCCATGTGACTCACTCTCCTGATGCATCTGAGCAGGTAGTGGAGAGCTTCGGGATTTGTGAGGGGATCAGCCAGGGAAGAGCTATCATCACTCTGTAATGAACAATAAATGTTAAAAATAGAAACCTTAATTTAAAATGTGAGTTCAGATTTACATGTAAATACATTCTATAATATAAAATAATCCTATCATATATCTGACATATATTACTCCATCTAAATTATTTATATTTTGCCCACAAACAGTCCATATTCATAAATATCATGTTTGGATTGATTTATTTTTGTCTTTATACACAGTCTGTTCTTCAAGCTCCAGGCTTTTAATTAATCTGGATTTGGGGTATAAATTCTTTGTGCCTTGATTAATACCAAACAAGCTTTATTTAATTAAAGAGACAGGCTGGTGAAAGACATTTTAATCAAAAATTTCATATGCATACAGTACATCTGTATTTAATACTTGCAAAGGAAAAAGAACACCTGATTTATTGTATTTGTTTTTTAAATGTTTTGAATAAAGCAATGGTTCTATTTCTTGTGATGAATGCCTTCTGTACCTACTTCATCTCAAAGCCATCACAGCAGCAATGAGAAAGAACAAGGAGGCCCAGAGGAAGCCCTCCGGCATCACAAAATGTTGGCATGTCTCCTGAGCATACATGAAAACAAGAGGCTTTGTTGGGTTTTCTTTGTTCAGAACCCTTGAGGGCACTGCTCTTCAAAGAAGGCAGGTGAGGAAACGAAACTTGATCCTAAAATTTAAGAGACTCATCATATTTTTTAATTTCTGATTTATGCTGTTGAAAATGAGCCTCCTTTTAAAATCAGTATTTCATTCACAGACATTTTGATGGAAAAGCACTTCATAACTGCATTTAAATTCACAGGGTTCAATGGACTCTTCCTTAACAGTTTACCAAGCTTTCTATGCCCATTTTCTCACTGCTAGACATGTAGATTGTTTCTGATATTTGACTCTCTGTATATTGATGCTCAATATTCCTGGGCATAAATCTTCGTTTATGAATCTGGTTATTCATTAAACAGAAGAGAGTCCCAGCACTGGAAGTCCAAGACAGAAGCAGAGTTGTAGAATCTTACTGTTTCTTAACAAGCATCTCCCTGAAAAGCAGTGTATTCCCTCCATCAATAAGAATGACTGCTTCCATGTAACTTACCATTCTTGTGGGCTTAATGACTTTGTATCCCATGTTTAATATTACATGTAAATTGTAACAAGTGAATTAGGAATGCATCTGCTGATACTATAAAATACAGTAGAAAAAAATGGCAAAGTTGTTTTAGAGCATGTTTTAGGTAGCTTCCTCATCAAAATGAAAAAAAAAATGAAGTCGCTCAGTTGCGTCCGACTCTTTGCGACCCCGTGGACGGTAGCCCACCAGGTTCCTTCCTCGTCAAAGTACCTTGTAAATGTATAAGGAGCAGTGGTGCCAGGTGGTGTAGAAAGCTGGTTCTCTGAGAGGTTGACTGGGCCAGGAGCATTAGAATTTGCTAGAAATGCAAATCCATGTCTCTGCTCAATCTGTAGAATTAGAAATCCTGGGAGTGAGACCCAGCGCTCTGTGTTACATCTTCCGGATGATTCTAAAGTTTATCAACCTGGGAGCTTTAAAGAGGAAAATACCACAGTTCCAGCTGGCTGCTCTCTTGAAATGAACTCCAGCTATGAGAACTGGATGCAAAGTGTGAGACTACAATCTTGCAGAAGACAGCTGTTCCCAAGCTGGAGAGGCAGGCGGGGTCCTTAGCACAGAAGAGCTCTCCCAGGGACTCCACATTAGGTCTGGCTCTGTTTGGTAAAGGGTGTTGGGAACACTTCTGCTCACCCCTGTCCACTCCCTCTGAGATGAAAGAAGAGAAGTGAAGTGAAGTGAAAGTCACTCAGTCATGTCTGACTCTGCAACTCCATGGAGTATACAGTCCCTGGAATTTACCAGGCCAGAATACTGAAGTGGGTAGCTGTTCCCTTCTCCAGGGGATCTTCCTGACCCAAGAATCAAACTGGGATCTACTGCATTGCAGGCGGAGTCTTTACCAGCTGAGCTACTACAGAAAGCCCTCTGAGATGCAGGAAGACCCAGCAGTTCTGGAGCCAGCACTCCGAACAACGTGCTCCATGTGGGGCAGGCACAGTTCACTGTGCTGGACACTTTCGCTCCCAGGGAAGTGTCCCTGTCTGCTGCTGGTGGTTCTGATAGCAGGAGGGCCATTGGGAATGCCTTCCTGCTAACAGTTTTTACAGCTAAAAGCAGTGAGTCCAGAAAGAGTAACATGTGTTCACAGCACTTTTGTGAAAGCAATCTACCAGCTTTGTTTACATTCTATATCAGAGGAAACTTAGATTGGAGAATTACAGCAATTTTCTAACATGGAAACTTCCTCAAGCTGCTTCCATGCTAATGGAAACAAATACCTAGATGACAGAAATGAAAATGAGGAAAATTAGACATAAAAATTCACTAGCTTATTCTAAAAGGGAGTTTTCTTTTATGACACATTAGAGTGAGAAAATATAACATGAAATTTAAGAAATGGGAATATCAACCCACAGATTTAAGAGCACTGAAAATGGTAGCAGTATGGTATCCTATGTAGAACAGAACTGAAAACTCTGGAAGTATCAAAACAAGATTGATTTGCAACTTTTAGAGCTAAGGTTGAAACCACCATGTTGATGTGAAACTTTAAATGATTTGTATATTATGTTTTCAACCACAGGCAGTTCTTATTGTAAGACAGGTTCAGTATTTCTATCCTAAAACTGTTTTAAAAGTACACTCACAGGGGTTTAGGCAAATATACCCCAATCAGTAGGCACTGTATTTCCTGCCCGGCTACTTAGAGAAACTGGCTTCCATGGAGTGTAGACCCAGAGGAACCGACGTTATGGGTATGTCTCCCCTTACTGTGGAGAGAGGAGAACTGCCTGGAGCAAGTTCATGAGAACATTAAGCGTAGTTAATTTCAGTTCAGTTCAATTTGGTTCAGTTAGGGATTCCCCAGTGGCTCAGGCAGAAAAGAATCTGCCTGCAACCCAGGAGACCTAGGTTCCATCCCTGGGTCAGGAAGATCCCCTGGAGAAGGACAGGGCAACCCATTCCAGTATTCTTGCCTGGAAAATCCCATGGATGAAGGAGAATGGTGGGCTACAGTCCATAGGGCTGCAAAGAGTCAGACACAACTAAGCAACCTCACTTTCACTTTAAGTTCAGTTGCTCAGTCCTGTCCGACTCTTTGTGACCCCATGAACCACAGCACACCAGGCTCCCTGTCCTTTACCAATTCTCAGAGTTTACTCAAACTCTCATCCACTGAGTCGGTGATGCCATCCAGCCATCTCATCCTCTGTCATCCCCTTCTCCACCTTCAAACTTTCCCAGCATCAGGGGCTTTTCAAATGAGTCAGCTCTTCACATCAGGTGGCCTCTTCACATCTGGTTGGATCTCCTTGCAGTCCAAGGGACTCTCAAGAGTCTTCTCCAACACCACAGTTCAAAAGCATCAATTCTTCATCACTCAGCTTTCTTTATAGTCCAACTCTCACATCCATACATGACTACTGGGAAAACCATAGCTTTGAGTAGATGGACATTTGTTGGCAAAGTAATGTGTCTACTTTTTAATATGCTGCCTAGGTTGGTCATAACTTTTCTTCTGAGTTAATTTACAAGTTTCCAAAAGGTACACTAAGTTTTTGTTTCATTATATGATAAAAACTACTATTTGGGAAAATAAAATGCTTTTCAATAGTCTGAAAGTCTATCTTTTTCTAATTAGTTCACCATGCATGTGTGTATTTTAAATTCTGCTTACCACAGCTTCTTTTGTCTACTTTTGGAAGGCATTTGAATACTTACTCCTCTCATTAAATTAATTAATCCATCATGAAGATGTAATTATTTCCAATATTAAAATTGAGAAGGAATGTTAACATTCAAGTGAAAAGAGAACCGTGACTGTACATTTTTTATTCAAATATTGATTAAGCACTGAAAAAGATGGAACTAGTTATGTAAAAGTGTCGATATTAACATATTGTGTAAAGTTTCTTTCTTTGAGAATTTAATGGTTGCAAAAGATATAGGTGTTTAATCCATAATAACACAAATATTAAATCAAAAGAAAAGGAAATGCAATTCTTTTGCCATTTTTGTGGATTTTAAATATTGAAACACAAAATATTAAGAAAATCTCATTTTCTTGAAAAAAATGGAAAATACATAAATATGTATTTATTTGTTTTCCAAGTAAAAACATTAAATATTATAATTAATTCAAAACATATTTCTGGATAACAAATAAAATAATAATTGCATAAATGCTTTGAAAATTTTAAGGAAAATGCATACAAATTTAGGATTATATTTTTAGTTAATCTCACTGTCATTGTCACACTTTTAACACTGTCCCACATTTACACCATCCTGTTAATCCTACTGAGAAAGATGGAGAGACATCCTAAGGAAAATTTTGAGTTTGATCAAGGCATTGGGAGGTATCTTAGCTAAATCACACTGAAGGTTTGGATGACCTGAGACAGTAAGGAAAAGCTTATATATAACAACCATGTATGTAGCTTTAAAATTCTGTTAATACTTCTAAATCCCCAACTAACATTTATCCACAGCTGTGGTCACTCCTAGCACAATCTCCTGTCTTCAGTTTTACATTCACTTAAGGATTTTTTAAATAAACTTTTCTATTTTGGAACAATTTCGTATTTACAGAATTGTTGTGACTATACTTCAGAGGGTGCTCAGATGGCTTACACACAGCTTCCTCTAGTATTAACGCCTTACACTAGCATGATACATTTGTCAAAATTAATAGCTGAAATTAATGCATTGTTAATAAATAAGACCAGTGACTGATTCATATCTCCTCAGTTTATTCTTAATGCCTTCTCCTGTTGCAGGGCCCCCCCCCAGGATATCTCCTCATGGGTAGGCTTGAACATTGTGTTTTGGGGAGATGACCATAGCGTGAAAGTGCCAGTGTTATTGTCCTGTGTATTTCCTTTCCCACTTTCAGCCATTCCTTCTTGGAATCCTGGCTGCTTTCCTTGGAGAATGGCATTAGAAACCAAGATCTGGGAGCTAAGTGTGCTCATTGATAACGGGTCTCTGTTTCGAGGCCTTCTCAATGGACCCAGCAGGGAGACACAGGTGTTATACAACCCCATGTTTATTTAAACATTTTGATTTAAGTACACCAGCGTCTACACTAAGCTGAAGGAGAACTCATGCTGACATTCACAATCTCCAACACAACATGGTTTGTTCTGGCCTCTTCCCTAGCTCACCTGTAACCTCCCCCAGCAACAGGACACCTGCCCCCACTGCCCACTGTCCATTAACTTCACTGTTTAATTCCAATACACACCTGCAGCGTTTTAAAATTATCAGTCCTTGTCACTGAGTGAACCCTTAACTTTATCAAACATAGTACAGTGTTTAAGCATAGTTCTTTTTGCCTTAATTCTTACAAGT
The DNA here is from genome assembly GCF_014754425.2 of Oryx dammah. Lineage (NCBI taxonomy): Eukaryota > Metazoa > Chordata > Mammalia > Artiodactyla > Bovidae > Oryx > Oryx dammah. The sequence continues at coordinate 37,759,509 of NW_024070194.1, read as the reverse complement.
GCTGCTCTTTTTCAAATTTACTTACGTCAGACCCCACTTTATACATCTATAATATAATTAAAGTTACTTATCACATTCTACATTCAATCCTGGTATCCCCACCTTATAAATGACTCTAACTTGCATATATTAAGGTTTGCTTTTTCTGCCTCAAAGTTCTGTGCATTTTGCTCAATGCTCAACATCTTGAATTCATTACAGCATCTGCAAAACAGTGTCACCACAGAAATCCTTCCTTGTGCTTCTCGCCTAGTCATCCCCTCCCCCGCATCCTGACTCACTGGAAAATCTTCATTTTATCCTGTCACTACAGTTTCACCTTTCAGAATGTCATATAATGGGACACAGTGATACCTGCCTTTTTTTCACTTAGACATATACACTTAAGACTCATTATTCTCTTTTCATAACCTTATAGCTCATTTCCTCTTATCTCTGATAAGAGTCCATTATATAGCTATAACAGAGCTTAAAATCAACTCAGCTACTGAATTTCCTTTGCTTCCCATTTGGGGATCTTATAAATAAAACTTCAGTAAACACCAATGTGCAGGCTTTTGTGCACACATAAGTTTTCACATCAGTTGGGCAAATCCCTATGGCCATGAGTAACAACTCATATACGACTATGTTCTTTCTCTGACACTGATCTACATGTCTAGTCTTTCAACATCACCAAGCTGCCTTGATTATGTTAGATTCACAGCAAACCTCAAAATAAAATAGTTTGAGTTCTTCAACTCAGGAGTTCTAGAAATTTGTTCTAATATGTCCACCATAGGTCACATAGCAACAATGCTCTTGAGTTGTCCTCATAATATTTCATGCCCTGTAAATTTTCTTGGGTTGGAACAGAACGATTAAAATATAAATTAGGAAACAATTTGTTGACTCACCTGAATGTCTATCTTGAGTTACTGAAGAAACTCAATTTTCTCCTTAAAACTAAGCAAATCAGATGTCTTCAGTTTTGCTAAGCAGCAACTAACCTAATTAATCACAAGTTAATTTTATCTTGTGATCAAACTGATAAAAGTCCAAATTTGTCAGGGGTGTGTTTATATGCCAATTACAGTAAAATATTACTAGCTCCTAATTAAGTTGTTTGTTTTGAATAAGCTGGGTTTGGTCTCTAGGCTTTCCTCATAAATTATTTACACATTTGAGTTATACAATAATTGTCACTGCAACACTTCAAGAATTTTACTTGCTCAATACTGTAAATAATGAAATACAGACTCTCTTTTCTTTTCTGTTAAATTAGTACAGTTCCAAGAGTTTTTGTTGTAACATTTATTCAGTGGGTTTCTTCTAACGAAAACTTAGATCCTATTAGTTACTTAAATAAAGAAATTTTTAGAAACTTGGATTCAGGATGTTACCATGATATTCTAATTAGTATCTCACTGTTATTATACTTATCTCAGGAAAACTACATATTCTTTATTTGTATAATAATGAATTATATAGGTATCCCAAAATATTGGTATTCTTTGTTATCATTTGTTGGAAATCTTTATCTAAGAAGCTGTTCTAATTAGGCATTTGGTACTCCTGATATAAGCTCACCAATTGATCCATGATACTATGAACTTACTCTGCACTACAGTCCATGTATATGGAAAGTGCAGTGTATATTAAACACAGTAATTCTGTATGCTGATACATATTCTATCATTCATGTTCCATGAACACACTGAATGTATCCTGATGAACAAAAGTAATGCTTAACACATTTACAGTCCTGTGTGTTTCATTTTGGTTTTGTGGCTTGGTGAAACTAAAACTAAAACTTTGGTTTTCTAAACCAGAAAAATAGAAAATAACAATAACACTACCCATATAGTTGTGTTGTTTTAAAACTCAGATGTCAGTTATATAAAGCACATTGCACAGTGACTAGCTGGAGGAAACACTAAGTATATGTTTGGTAGTCAAATAAAATGTCATTTTAATACTGAAATTAATACTTTGGAGGGGGAAATAGCAACCCACTACGGTATTCTCGCCTGAGAATTCTGTAGGCAGAGGAGACCGGCAGGCTACAGTCCATGGGGTCACAAAGAGTCGGACACGACTGAGCATCTAAACAAGTCAAATAAAATGTCATTGTTAATACTGAAATTAACACTTTTACTTTTTATTATTTATGACAAATCTTTTCCATATCTTTTTACAGTGAAAAATGAAGATTTTGAGAGACAGAAAGTTGACAAATGTTGTCCAGTTCCTGCTCAGGCACGCAGAACTGGAAAGATGGGCACTCTGAAACTCGCGAGGAAAAGCACCAATGAGCTAGTGGCTTTTCTGGGTTGCATTTGAGAGCTGAAGGTGGGAAGCCACCCACTCGCCCAGAATCAGAGATGAGACTGGCTCCTGGAGGGAGCAGTGAGACGAGGGGAGGCCACTATTCTCTGGACCAGCTGGAGCTCATGGGGGTGGCAGGGGGTGAGGTGGGGGAGGGGAGGTGGGGGGAAAACTTGGGGAGATGGAGTCGGGGTTGGAGAGTGCAGAGGTTTTGGTGCTGCCAACACAGCCTCCATCCCCCAGTTGTCAGATTACACACTTCTCCATCCACAACAAAACCAAGGAATCTCTATCAAAATTGTAACAGAGCTGAGACTTAGAGAGGAGAACCACACCCACTATAGGAAGGTCATGAAAACCCAATCTGTGGGCACAATCCTAGAATGTGAAAAATTCTGTACTCTATGGATATAACATTACCTTAGCATACTGATGAAAACCCATTTCAGCTATGAGGGTGTAAAAGAAAAAAAATCCCCTCAACCCTAGAAGAAGAGAAAAAAATGTATGAGAAAAAAATGCTGAGTCCAGACCAGAGCTGGTAGAGGGGCAGAAAGGCTATGGAACCACAGTCCAGGAATGTGCCCCTGACTACTCTTGAGAATTAAACAGAAATATAGACCCAATAGACATCATTGGATACAGGGGAAAAAAGGAAAAACTGTGCTTAAAGAGTCAACAGTTTAGATGAAACTGACCAACTCCTTGAAAGACAGAACTACCAAAGCTCCCTCAAGAAGACACAGGTCACCAAGGCAGTCCTGTATCTATTAAAGAATTTGAATTTATAGTTAACAATCTTCTGATGAAGAAAACATCAGATCAGATGGTGAAGTATAGCAAATACTTAAGAAAGAATTGGTGGAAATTCTACATAATCTCTTTTAAGATACAGAAAAAAAAAAAAAAGAAAATAAGACCAGCATTGCCCTAATATGAGAACTAGACAAAGATAATATAAGATACACCAATAATCTTTCTCATGAGTGTAAACACAACTATTCCCAACCAAACACTGGCAAATTAAATCTAGCAAAGTATGAAGAGGATGATATAGTAGTAGAAAGTGATATTTACCCTAGGAATTTAAAGCTGGTTCAATATCAGGACATCAGTCTAAGCAATTTACCATATTAATAAGATAATTCACAGTAGATTCAGAAAATGGTTGACAAAAAAGTAATCTTTATTCATAATACAAATTCTCAGTAAAGTAAATATAGAAGGAAACTACCTTTATGTTCTAAGTGGTATGCATAAAAACATGAAACTAGCATTATTGGTTTATGATTAAAAACTGAATGGCTGTCCATCAAAGTACGAACAAAGCAAGGATGACCTCTCTCACCACTACTAACTATCCTACCCTACGTGCTGAACATCTGAAGTCTCTATTTATAGAAGACATGGTTATCTACCGAGAAATTACACCTGTGGTGGATTCATGTCAATCTATGCCAAAACCAATACAGAATTGTAAAGTAAAAATTAAAAATAAATTAATTAATTAATTAAAAAAATAAAACAAAATAAAATAAAATAAAAAATCTACAAAGCAAGGATAAAGTTCACAATATTGCAGAATACTGACTCATGCAAAGTCTATGTAAGAAAATCAATTGTATTTCTCATACTAGAAATGAATAATCAGTACAGACATCCTATTTACCACAGCACCCAAAAGTCAAATGCTTAGGCAGAAATCTAACAAAATATGTGCAGAATGTGTATGCTAAAACCTACAAAATATGGCTAAAAATCAAAGCAGGACTCAGTAAATGAAGACACATGCCATGATCATCACTGGACTGGGAGTCCCCCTGGACCCTCTGCAGCCTCTCACCCGGCTTCTCCCAAGTTCCTGTCACAGTGGAGATGGACTGCTGCACGCTGGGGCCTTGCAGGTAGGACACCACTGCTTCCGCTCACCCTTCTGCTCCCGAGACCCTTCAGTGTTGCATGAACCAGGTGGGTGAACTCAAAGAGAAAGACTCTCCTAAGTCACAGGGACTGTGCAGGAGGAACCAATGACACCTGTTGTTACTGAGGGTTTAAAGTGGGCTGCCGTGCTAGACAGATTAGACTAAATGGTCAAGTTGCATACTCCTCTTTTGCAACCCCATGGACTGTAGCCCGCTAGGCTCCTCCGTCCACGGGATTATTCTGGCAGAAATACTGGAGTGGGTTGCCATTTCCTCCTCCAGGAGATCTTACTGACCCAGGGATTGAACATGCAGCTCCTGCCTTGGCGGGTGGATTCTTTACCACTTCATCACGTGGGAAGCTGGCAAACCGTGGGGTAGTGTCCCCACAGCTGTGGCCACCTCCTCTCAGAAGGTGCCTCCTTGGTTCATGGAGTTTACCAGGACACAGAAATAGCTGCTCAGAATCACTGAAGAATGGAAACTAACTCTAAAGTGTTTACTGAATGAGTCTTTACAGTAAAAAAAGAAAAAGAAAAAAATACACAGAGTTTAGGTATCTGACCTAAATGTCCAAGTAGCATTTACCACATTTGATGCAAACTTACAACTTCAGCAAATAAAACCTGGACTGCTGAGCAGCTGTGTCATCGTGGCCCGTGGTGGCACCCCTGTCTCCAGTGGCCAAACACTGGAGACTGTACATCTGGGTCACAACAAGCCTCCATCGCTGTCCTTTCAACGCTGTTCAGCATCACTTCATTAGTTCCCTCATATCCTCAGATAGTGAACGGAGATAGGAGGAGTGGCTATGGGGCAGATGAAAGGTGGGAGACCAGCCTCACGGTCTCAGAAGGGAGAGAAAGCGACAAATTATCCGATAACACCAAAGAGCCAGGCGCAGGCAAGGCTGATGTTATCAATAAAGGGGGTTGACAACCATTTTCCTCCTCAAAGGTGTAGGCAGCTACTTTGAAGCCACCTTAACATGGACCTTTCATCTGTGTTTTCACTCACCTCAACCCAAAATTAAAGCCTGTTTTCAAAATCTCAAGGCTCCTTCTGTGAAGAGCGTGCTTTGGGTTTTTAATTACCTGCCTTTCGGGATTTTATTTTCTTTTGTGTTTTGGATAGTTATCTAGGAATAGACCGATGAAGTTTCTGTCCCTCTGGCAGCCCCAGGTCTGGCTGACACACTGGGAGCGCCAGCTGACTCCCCAACCTGACCCCTCCCACGGTCAGTGGGCCTCTACCCTGAAGATCTTCTCCTCTTTGTTTTCCCCTCTGTGCTTCTCTCTGCTTTAACCACTTGAGTCCCTAAAGGGCTCTGCCATCTGTATATGCTGTTTCTAGGATGTCAGTAGGTAAAGGAATGAGTGTCTGTTAGAGTCAGACAGGAAGGACAAAAGTACCATGTCTGTTGCATCTCCCAAATTACTTTGGTAAAATCTTTAAATACTTATCTTCTAAATAAACTACTTACTGTCTCAGAACTCGGGGCAGGAGGCATCTGTTAACCTGATTCAAAATGAAGTGCTCAGTGTCATTTAGGGGACATTAAACAAAGAACATTTTCAATAAATATTTTTCTCTTTAAAGAATGGGTTAAAAACCTTAGGAACAAATGGGTACATATTAATACTTCATGATTCCAACTATAAGACACTCTGAACAAGGCAAAATTGTGGAGACAGAAGAAAGATCAGTGTGGGGGAGGGAGGAAGGAACAGGAGAGCAGAGGATTATTAGGGCAGCAAAACCACTCTGAACGACACGCTGATGGTGGACCTGTCACACATTTGTCCGAACCCATAGACTCTACAACACCGAGAATGAGCCCTCAGGTCAGTGGTGGACTCTGGATGATGATGACATGTCAATGTAGGTTTATCAGTTCTAACAAATGTCCCACTGGTGGGGATGTTGATATTGAGGCAGTGGCGGGGGGTGGGGTGGGGGGGTGGCTGTGCCTGTGGGGGCAGCGGGTATGTGGGAAATGTCTGTACCTTCCTCTCGATTTTTCTGTGGACCTAAAACAAGGCTTAGGCTCATGGTCAGGTCAGTTTTGAGGCCTGACTTTGGCCACAAACTAAATATATGTATAACTTCCATATAAACTTTCTATTTAATTACTCTTGATATCCCTTCCCTGATCTATAAAACAAGACTGGCATGCAATTGTCCCTAGAATGATAGAAGAGGATATTTTGAAAAATTAAAGCATAAAAACTCCTGCTTCATTCTGCCCTAACAGCATGGTCCCCTCGCCTCCTCTATGCTCCAGTGGGAGGGTTTAGGTGAGACCTCAGCCCAGCGGTGCAGCCTGGAGAAAACCCAGGGCAGTCACCACAACGATGCTCTGCCTGAAGAGGTTAACAAAGGTATTTTTCGCTTTAGTCTAGAATACACAACTGACTTGGTTCTTCCTCCAAGTTTACAGGGTGAAGCCATCTCTACATGCCTCAGGGCAGAACTTCTCCAACAGTTTGGATGCCCAGAACTGGAACCCAGATCTTAATACATCTAAACAGCACTGTGCCACTCAGATGTATTTTACCACATCCTGGCAACCACTAACGCAGGACCAGCACGTTCACCTGGAAGCAGTGAGCCATCAAACTCTGCATGACCAGAGTTTATCTGCTTTTAAATCTGCTATTTGCTCCCCAATTTTGTTTTTGGTAAAAGCTCAGTGAAAGAAAGGTGATAGCAGATAACAGAGATTAAAGGAAATTCTACAAAAGAACAAATATCAAACGAAGAAAATATCACCCATTAAATTTTCTGCAAAATGGGGGGAAAGGCTACTATTATTCAATTTCAGTAGCAGAACGCCTTCAGCCTAGCACTCAGAAGCCCCTGATTCACAGGAACAATATCTGAGAACCACAGCGGGAGAGTGTGTGTCCTCTTCACTTGGGCCATAGACAAGACTCATGTAGGGTTAGAGCACTTCAAGAGGACAAGAGAAGGCTGACAGATGGCCTTCTGCGCGCCTCAGGCTGCCAGCAGGCAGCCTCTGTCACCTTTCCATTGGTGCCTGTTGGGGAAAGGGGGTCCATATAAGCTGTTTATTATCAAACAACACTTTATTTCGCATCTGTTTAAAACTAGACCAAATTTCTCAGGTATAACAAACATATAATAAGGGCAACCATCTCAGGGAATTTCTGCTGAAATGCATGCCTGACTGATGAAAGCAAAGGAGCCCCCAGCACCCAGTGTCTCCCCGGGTCCCTCCAGTCACACACACCCCACTCCCTCCCATCACAGAACACCCCACTCCCCTCCAGTCA